>NC_082711.1:129438054-129727253 GCF_030144855.1 Hypanus sabinus
TGAGTATAGATTCACGTGGGCATCGACTGTTCCAGTATCTGAGTATAGATTCACGTGGGCATCGACTGTTCCAGTATCTGAGTATAGATTCACGTGGGCATCGACTGCTCCAGTGTCTGAGTATAGATTCACGTGGGCATCGACTGTTCCAGTATCTGAGAATTGATTCACGTGGGCATCGACTGTTCCAGTATCTGAGTATAGATTCACCTGGGCATCGACTGTTCCAGTATCTGAGTATTGATTCACGTGGGCATCGACTGTTCCAGTATCTGAGTACAGATTCACGTGGGCATCGACTGTTCCAGTATCTGAGTACAGATTCACGTGGGCATCGACTGTTCCAGTATCTGAGTATTGATTCACGTGGGCATCGACTGTTCTAGTATCTGAGTATAGATTCACCTGGGCATCGACTGTTCCAGTATCTGAGTATTGATTCACGTGGGCATCGACTGTTCCAGTATCTGAGTACAGATTCACGTGGGCATCGACTGTTCCAGTATCTGAGTATAGATTCACCTGGGCATCGACTGTTCCAGTATCTGAGTATTGATTCACGTGGGCATCGACTGTTCCAGTATCTGAGAAGAGATTCCCGTGGGCTTCGACTGTTCCTGTATTTGAGTGTAGATTCACGTGGGCATCGACTGTTCCAGTCTCTGAGCATTGATTCACGTGGTCTTCGATTGTTCCAGTATCTGAGAAGAGATTCCCGTGGGCGTCGACTGTCCCTGTGTTTGAGTATAGATACACGTGGACATCGACTGTTCCTGTCTCTGAGTATAGATTCACGTGGCATCGACTGTTCCAGTATCTGAGTATAAATTCACGTGGGCATCGACTGTTCCAGTCTCTGAGTATAGATTCAGGTTGTCATCGATTGTTCCAGTACCTGAGAAGAGATTCACGTGGGCATCGACTGTTCCTGTATTTTTGTGTAGATTCACGTGGGCATCAACTGTTCCAGTATCTGAGTATAGATTCACGTGGGCATCGACTGTTCCAGTATCTGAGTATTGATTCACGTGCCATCGACTGTTCCAGTATCTGAGTATAGATTCACGTGGGCATCGACTGTTCCAGTATCTGAGTAATGATTCACGTGCCATCGACTGTTCCAGTATCTGAGTTTAGATTCACGTGGGCATCGATTGTTCCAGTATCTGAGTATTGATTCACGTGCCATCGTCTGTTCCAGTATCTGAGTATAGATTCACGTGGGCATCGACTGTTCCAGTCTGTGAGAAGAGATTCACGTGGGCATCGACTGTTCCACTATCTGAGTATAGATTCACGTGGGCATCGACTGTTCCACTGTCTGAGTATAGATTCACGTGGGCATCGACTGTTCTTGTATCTGAGTATAGATTCACGTGGGCATCGACTGTTCCACTATCTGAGTATAGATTCACGTGGGCATCGATTGTTCCAGTATCTGAGTATTGATTAACGTGGGCATCGACTGTTCCAGTCTCTGAGTATAGATTCACGTGGGCATCGACTGTTCCAGTCTCTGAGTATAGATTCATGTGGGCATTGACTGTTCCTCTATTTGAGTGTAGATACACGTGGGCATTGACTGCTCCATTATCTGTGTATAGATTCATGTGGGCATCGACTGTTCCTGTATCTGAGTATAGATTCACGTGGGCATCGACTGTTCCAGTATCTGAGTATAGATTCACGTGGGCATCGACTGTTCCAGTATCTGAGTATAGATTCACGTGGGCATCGACTGTTCAAGTCTCTGAGTATAGATTCACGTGGGCATCGATTGTTACAGTATCTGAGTATTGATTCACGTGCCATCGACTGTTCCAGTATCTGAGTATAGATTCACGTGGGCATCGACTGTTCCACTATCTGAGTATAGATTCATGTGGGCATTGAATGTTCCTCTATTTGAGTATAGATTTACGTGGGCATTGACTGTTCCATTGTCTGTGTATAGATTCACGTGGGATCGACAGTTCCAGTATCTATGTATAGATTCACGTTGGCCTTGACTGTTCCAGTATCTGAGTGTAGATTCACGAGGGCATCGACTGTTCCAGTATCTGAGTATAGATTCACGTGGGCATCGACTGTTCCAGTATCTGAGTATAGATTCACGTGGGCATCGACTGTTCCTGTATCTGAGTATAGATTCACGTGGTCTTCGATTGTTCCAGTATCCAAGAAGACATTCCCATGGGCGTCGACTGTTCCAGTACTTGAGTATAGATGCACGTGGGCATCGACTGTTCCAGTATCTGAGTAAAGATTCACGTGGGCATCGACTGTTCCAGTATCTTAGTATAGATTCACGTGGGCATCGACTGTTCCAGTATCTGAGTATAGATGCACGTGGGCATCGACTGTTCCAGTATCTGAGTATAGATTCACGTGGGCATCGACTGTTCCAATATCTTTGTATAGATTCACGTGGGCATCGACTGTTCCAGTATCTGTGTATAGATTCACGTGGGCATCGACTGTTCCAGTCTCTGTGTATAGATTCACGTGGGCATCGACTGTTCCAGTCTCTGAGTATAGATTCACGTGGGATCGGTTGTTCCACTATCTGAGTATAGATTCATGTGGGCATCGACTGTTCCTCTATTTGAGTATATATTTACGTGGGCATTGACTGTTCCATTATCTGTGTATAGATTCACGTGGGCATCGACTGTTCCAGTATCGAAGTATAGATTCACGTGGGCATCGACTGCTCCAGTATCTGAGTATAGATTTACGTGGGCATCGACTGTTCCAGTATCTGAGTGTAGATTCACGAGGGCATCGACTGTTCCAGTATCAGAGTATAGATTCACCTGGGCATCGACTGTTCCAGTATCTGAGTATAGATTCATGTGGGCATCGACTGTTCCAGTATCTGAGTATTGATTCACGTGGGCATCGACTGTTCCAGTATCTGAGTATAGATTCACCTGGGCATCGACTGTTCCAGTATCTGAGTATTGATTCACGTGGGCATCGACTGTTCCAGTATCTGAGTATAGATTCACCTGGGAATCGACTGTTCCAGTATCTGAGTATTGATTCACGTGGGCATCGACTGTTCCAGTATCTGAGTATAGATTCACCTGGGCATCGACTGTTCCAGTATCTGAGTATTGATTCACGTGGGCATCGACTGTTCCAGTATCTGAGTACAGATTCACGTGGGCATCGACTGTTCCAGTATCTGTGTATAGATTCACGTGGGCATCGACTGTTCCAGTATCTGAGTATAGATTCACGTGGGCATCGACTGTTCCAGTATCTGAGTATAGATTCACGTGGGCATCGACTGTTCCAGTATCTGAGTATAGATTCACGTGGGCATCGACTGTTCCAGTATCTGAGTATAGATTCACGTGGGCATCGACTGTTCCAGTATCTGAGTATAGATTCACGTGGGCATCGACTGTTCCAGTATCTGAGTATAGATTCACGTGGGCATCGACTGCTCCAGTGTCTGAGTATAGATTCACGTGGGCATCGACTGTTCCAGTATCTGAGAATTGATTCACGTGGGCATCGACTGTTCCAGTATCTGAGTATAGATTCACCTGGGCATCGACTGTTCCAGTATCTGAGTATTGATTCACGTGGGCATCGACTGTTCCAGTATCTGAGTACAGATTCACGTGGGCATCGACTGTTCCAGTATCTGAGTACAGATTCACGTGGGCATCGACTGTTCCAGTATCTGAGTATTGATTCACGTGGGCATCGACTGTTCTAGTATCTGAGTATAGATTCACCTGGGCATCGACTGTTCCAGTATCTGAGTATTGATTCACGTGGGCATCGACTGTTCCAGTATCTGAGTACAGATTCACGTGGGCATCGACTGTTCCAGTATCTGAGTATAGATTCACCTGGGCCTCGACTGTTCCAGTATCTGAGTATTGATTCACGTGGGCATCGACTGTTCCAGTATCTGAGTACAGATTCACGTGGGCATCGACTGTTCCAGTATCTGTGTATAGATTCACATGGGCATCGACTGTTCCAGTATCTGAGTATAGATTCACGTGGGCATCGACTGTTCCAGTATCTGAGTATAGATTCACGTGGGCATCGACTGTTCCAGTATCTGAGTATAGATTCACCTGGGCATCGACTGTTCCAGTATCTGAGTATAGATTCACGTGGGCATCTACTGTTCCAGTATCTGAGTGTAGATTCACGAGGGCATCGACTGTTCCAGTATCTGAGTATAGATTCACGTGGGCATCGACTGTTCCAGTATCTGAGTATAGATTCACGTGGGCATCGACTGTTCCAGTGTCTGAGTATAGATTTACATGGGCATCGCCTGTTCCAGTATCTGAGTACAGATTCACGTGGGCATCGACTGTTCCTGTATTTGAGTGTAGATTCACGTGTGCATCGACTGTTCCAGTGGCTGAGTATAGATTCACCTGGGCATCGACTGTTCCAGTATTTGGGTATAGATTCATGTGGGCATTGACTGTACCAGTGTCTAATAGATTCACGTGAGAATCGCCTGTTCCTGTATCTGAGTATAGATTCACGTGGGCATCGACTGTTCAGTATCTGAGTATAGATGCACGTGGGCATCGACTGCTCCGGTATCTGAGTATAGATTCACGTGGGCATTGACTGTTCCAGTATCTTAGTATAGATTCACGTGGGCATCGACTGTTCCAGTATCTGAGTATAGATGCACATGGGCATCGACTGTTCCAGTATCTGAGTACAGATTCACGTGGGCATCGACTGTTCCAATATCTTTGTATAGATTAAAGTGGGCATCGACTGTTCCTGTATCTGAGTATAGATTCACGTGGGCATCGACTGTTCCAGTATTTGTGTATAGATTCACGTGGGCATCGACTGTTCCAGTCTCTGAGTATAGATTCACGTGGTGATCGATTGTTCCAGTATCTGAGAAGAGATTCCCGTGGGCTTCGACTGTTCCTGTATTTGAGTGTAGATTCACGTGGGCATCGACTGTTCCAGTCTCTGAGCATTGATTCACGTGGTCTTCGATTGTTCCAGTATCTGAGAAGAGATTCCCGTGGGCGTCGACTGTCCCTGTATTTGAGTATAGATACACGTGGACATCGACTGTTCCTGTCTCTGAGTATAGATTCACGTGGCATCGACTGTTCCAGTATCTGAGTATAAATTCACGTGGGCATCGACTGTTCCAGTCTCTGAGTATAGATTCACGTTGTCATCGATTGTTCCAGTATCTGAGAAGAGATTCACGTGGGCATCGACTGTTCCTGTATTTTTGTGTAGATTCACGTGGGCATCCACTGTTCCAGTATCTGTGTATAGATTCACGTGGGCATCGACTGTTCCAGTATCTGAGTATTGATTCACGTGCCATCGACTGTTCCAGTATCTGAGTATAGATTCACTTGGGCATCGATTGTTCCAGTATCTGAGTATTGATTCACGTGCCATCGACTGTTCCAGTATCTGAGTATAGATTCACCTGGGCATCGACTGTTCCACTATCTGAGTATAGATTCATGTGGGCATCGAATGTTCCTCTATTTGAGTATAGATTTACGTGGGCATTGACTGTTCCATTATCTGTGTATAGATTCACGTGGGCATCGACTGTTCCAGTATCTGAGTATAGATTAACGTGGGCATCGACTGTTCCAGTGTCAGAGTATAGATTCACGTGGGCATCGCCTGTTCCAGTATCTGAGTATAGATTCACGTGGGCATCGACTGTTCCAGTAGCTGAGTATAGATTCACGTGGGCATCGACTGTTCCAGTATCTGAGCATAGATTCATGTGGGCATTGACTGTTCCATTCTCTGAGTATAGATTCACGTGAGCATCGCCTGTTCCTGTCTCTGAGTATAGTTTCACGTGGGTATCGACTGTTCATGTATCTGAGTATAGATTCACGTGGGCATCGACTGTTCCAGTATCTGAGTATAGATTCACCTGGGCATCGACTGTTCCAGTCTGTGAGAAGCGATTCACGTGGGCATCGACTGTTCCACTATCTGAGTATAGATTCACGTGGGCATCGACTGTTCCACTGTCTGAGTATAGATTCACGTGGGCATCGACTGTTCTAGCATCTGAGTATAGATTCACGTGGGCATCGACTGTTCCAGTATCTGAGTATAGATTCACGTGGACATCGACTGTTCCAGTCTCTGAGTATAGATTCACGTGGCATCGACTGTTCCAGTATCTGAGTATAAATTCACGTGGGCATCGACTGTTCCAGTCTCTGAGTATAGATTCACGTTGTCATCGATTGTTCCAGTATCTGAGAAGAGATTCACGTGGGCATCGACTGTTCCTGTATTTTTGTATAGATTCACGTGGGCATCCACAGTTCCAGTATCTGTGTATAGATTCACGTGGGCATCGACTGTTCCAGTATCTGAGTATTGATTCACGTGCCATCGACTGTTCCAGTATCTGAGTATAGATTCACTTGGGCATCGATTGTTCCAGTATCTGAGTATTGATTCACGTGCCATCGACTGTTCCAGTATCTGAGTATAGATTCACCTGGGCATCGACTGTTCCAGTATCTGAGTATAGATTCACGTGGGCATCGACTGTTCCAGTCTCTGAGTATAGATTCATGTGGGCATCGACTGTTCCTCTATTTGAGTGTAGATTCACGTGGGCATTGACTGCTCCATTATCTGTGTATAGATTCACGTGGGCATCGACTGTTCCTGTATCTGAGTATAGATTCACGTGGGCATCGACTGTTCCAGTATCTGAGTATAGATTCACGTGGGCATCGACTGTTCCAGTATCTGAGTATAGATTCACGTGGGCATCGACTGTTCAAGTCTCTGAGTATAGATTCACGTGGGCATCGATTGTTACAGTATCTGAGTATTGATTCACGTGCCATCGATTGTTCCAGTATCTGAGTATTGATTCACGTGGGCATCGACTGTTCCAGAATAGGAGTACAGATTCACGTGGGCATCGACTGTTCCACTATCTGAGTATAGATTCATGTGGGCATCGAATCTTCCTCTATTTGAGTATAGATTTACGTGGGCATTGACTGTTCCATTGTCTGTGTATAGATTCACGTGGGCATCGACTGTTCCAGTATCTATGTATAGATTCACGTTGGCATTGACTGTTCCAGTATCTGAGTGTAGATTCACGAGGGCATCGACTGTTCCAGTATCTGAGTATAGATTCACGTGGGCATCGACTGTTCCAGTATCTGAGTATAGATTCACGTGGGCATCGACTGTTCCAGTATTTGAGTGTAGATTCACGTGGGCCTCGACTGTTCCAGTCTCTGAGCATAGATTCACGTGGTCTTCGATTGTTCCAGTATCTGAGAAGAGATTCCCGTGGGCGTCGACTCTCCCTGTATTTGAGTATAGATACACGTGGACATCGACTGTTCCTGTCTCTGAGTATAGATTCACGTGGCATCGACTGTTCCAGTATCTGAGTATAAATTCACGTGGGCATCGACTGTTCCAGTCTCTGAGTATAGATTCACGTTGTCATCGATTGTTCCAGTATCTGAGAAGAGATTCACGTGGGCATCGACTGTTCCTGTATTTTTGTGTAGATTCACGTGGGCATCCACTGTTCCAGTATCTGAGTATAGATTCACGTGGGCATCGACTGTTCCAGTATCTGAGTATTGATTCACGTGCCATCGACTGTTCCAGTATCTGAGTATAGATTCACGTGGGCATCGACTGTTCCAGTATCTGAGTATTGATTCACGTGCCATCGACTGTTCCAGTATCTGAGTATAGATTCACGTGGGCATCGATTGTTCCAGTATCTGAGTATTGATTCACGTGCCATCGTCTGTTCCAGTATCTGAGTATAGATTCACCTGGGCATCGACTGTTCCACTATCTGAGTATAGATTCATGTGGGCATCGAATGTTCCTCTATTTGAGTATAGATTTACGTGGGCATTGACTGTTCCATTATCTGTGTATAGATTCACGTGGGCATCGACTGTTCCACTATCTGAGTATAGATTCACGTGGGCATCGATTGTTCCAGTATCTGAGTATTGATTAACGTGGGCATCGACTGTTCCAGTCTCTGAGTATAGATTCACGTGGGCATCGACTGTTCCAGTATCTGAGTATAGATTCACGTGGGCATCGACTGTTCCAGTCTCTGAGTATAGATTCATGTGGGCATCGACTGTTCCTCTATTTGAGTGTAGATTCACGTGGGCATTGACTGCTCCATTATCTGTGTATAGATTGACGTGGGCATCGACTGTTCCTGTATCTGAGTATAGATTCACGTGGGCATCGACTGTTCCAGTATCTGAGTATAGATTCACGTGGGCATCGACTGTTCCAGTATCTGAGTATAGATTCACGTGGGCATCGACTGTTCAAGTCTCTGAGTATAGATTCACGTGCCATCGACTGTTCCAGTATCTGAGTATAGATTCACGTGGGCATCGACTGTTCCACTATCTGAGTATAGATTCATGTGGGCATCGAATGTTCCTCTATTTGAGTATAGATTTACGTGGGCATTGACTGTTCCATTGTCTGTGTATAGATTCACGTGGGCATCGACTGTTCCAGTATCTATGTATAGATTCACGTTGGCATTGACTGTTCCAGTATCTGAGTGTAGATTCACGAGGGCATCGACTGTTCCAGTATCTGAGTATAGATTCACGTGGGCATCGACTGTTCCAGTATCTGAGTATAGATTCACGTGGGCATCGACTGTTCCTGTATCTGAGTATAGATTCACGTGGGCATCGACTGTTCCAGTCTCTGAGTATAGATTCACGTGGGCATCGATTGTTCCAGTATCTGAGTATTGATTCACGTGGGTATCGACTGTTCCACTATCTGAGTATAGATTCACGTGGGCATCGACTGTTCCTCTATTTGAGTATAGATTCATGTGGGCATTGACTGCTCTATTATCTGTGTATAGTTTGACGTGGGCATCGACTGTTCCAGTATCTGAGTGTAGATTCACGAGGGCATCGACTGTTCCAGTATCTGAGAATAGATTCACGTGGGCATCGACTGTTCCAGTATCTGAGTATAGATTCACGTGGGCATCGACTGTTCCAGTGTCTGAGTATAGATTTACGTGTGCATCGCCTGTTCCAGTATCTGAGTATAGATTCACGTGGGCATCGACAGTTCCAGTATTTGTGTATAGATTCACGTGGGCATCGACTGTTCCAGTATCTGAGTATTGATTCACGTGCCATCGACTGCTCCAGTATCTGAGTATAGATTCACGTGGGCATCGACTGTTCCAGTATCTGAGTATTGATTCCCGTGCCTTCGACTGTTCCAGTATCTGAGTATAGATTCACGTGGGCATCGATTGTTCCAGTATCTGAGTATTGATTCACGTGCCATCGTCTGCTCCAGTATCTGAGTATAGATTCACGTGGGCATCGACTGTTCCACTATCTGAGTATAGATTCATGTGGGCATCGAATGTTCCTCTATTTGAGTATAGATTTACGTGGGCATTGACTGTTCCATTATCTGTGTATAGATTCACGTGGGCATCGACTGTTCCAGTATCTGAGTATAGATTAACGTGGGCATCGACTGTTCCAGTGTCAGAGTATAGATTCACGTGGGCATCGCCTGTTCCAGTATCTGAGTATAGATTCACGTGGGCATCGACTGTTCCAGTAGCTGAGTATAGATTCACGTGGGCATCGACTGTTCCAGTATCTGAGCATAGATTCATGTGGGCATTGACTGTTCCATTCTCTGAGAATAGATTCACGTGAGCATCGTCTGTTCCTGTCTCTGAGTATAGTTTCAAGTGGGCATCGACTGTTCCACTATCTGAGTATAGATTCACGTGGGCATCGATTGTTCCAGTATCTGAGTATTGATTAACGTGGGCATCGACTGTTCCAGTCTCTGAGTATAGATTCACGTGGGCATCGACTGTTCCAGTATCTGAGTATAGATTCACGTGGGCATCGACTGTTCCAGTCTCTGAGTATAGATTCACGTGGGCATCGACTGTTCCAGTATCTGAGTATAGATTCACGTGGGCATCGACTGTTCCAGTCTCTGAGTATAGATTCATGTGGGCATCGACTGTTCCTCTATTTGAGTGTAGATTCACGTGGGCATTGACTGCTCCATTATCTGTGTATAGATTCACGTGGGCATCGACTGTTCCTGTATCTGAGTATAGATTCACGTGGGCATCGACTGTTCCAGTATCTGAGTATAGATTCACGTGGGCATCGACTGTTCCAGTATCTGAGTATAGATTCACGTGGGCATCGACTGTTCAAGTCTCTGAGTATAGATTCACGTGGGCATCGATTGTTACAGTATCTGAGTATTGATTCACGTGCCATCGACTGTTCCAGTATCTGAGTATAGATTCACGTGGGCATTGACTGCTCCATGATCTGTGTATAGATTCACGTGGGCATCGACTGTTCCTGTATCTGAGTATAGATTCACGTGGGCATCGACTGTTCCAGTCTCTGTGTATAGATTCACGTGGGCATCGACTGTTCCAGTCTCTGAGTATAGATTCACGTGGGATCGGTTGTTCCACTATCTGAGTATAGATTCATGTGGGCATCGACTGTTCCTCTATTTGAGTATATATTTACGTGGGCATTGACTGTTCCATTATATGTGTATAGATTCACGTGGGCATCGACTGTTCCACTATCTGAGTATAGATTCATGTGGGCATCGAATGTTCCGGTATTTGAGTATAGATTTACGTGGGCATTGACTGTTCCATTGTCTGTGTATAGATTCACGTGGGCATCGACTGTTCCAGTATCTATGTATAGATTCACGTGGGCATCGACTGTTCCAGTATCTGAGTATTGATTAACGTGGGCATCGACTGTTCCAGTCTCTGAGTATAGATTCACGTGGGCATCGACTGTTCCAGTATCTGAGTATAGATTCACGTGGGCATCGACTGTTCCAGTCTCTGAGTATAGATTCATGTGGGCATCGACTGTTCCTCTATTTGAGTGTAGATTCACGTGGGCATTGACTGCTCCATTATCTGTGTATAGATTCACGTGGGCATCGACTGTTCCTGTATCTGAGTATAGATTCACGTGGGCATCGACTGTTCCAGTATCTGAGTATAGATTCACGTGGGCATCGACTGTTCCAGTATCTGAGTATAGATTCACGTGGGCATCGACTGTTCAAGTCTCTGAGTATAGATTCACGTGGGCATCGATTGTTACAGTATCTGAGTATTGATTCACGTGCCATCGACTGTTCCAGTATCTGAGTATAGATTCACGTGGGCATCGACTGTTCCACTATCTGAGTACAGATTCATGTGGGCATCGAATGTTCCTCTATTTGAGTATAGATTCATGTGGGCATTGACTGCTCTATTATCTGTGTATAGTTTGACGTGGGCATCGACTTTTCCAGTATCTGAGTGTAGATTCACGAGGGCATCGACTGTTCCAGTATCTGAGAATAGATTCACGTGGGCATCGACTGTTCCAGTATCAGAGTATAGATTCACGTGGGCATCGACTGTTCCGGTGTCTGAGTATAGATTTACGTGGGCATCGCCTGTTCCAGTATCTGAGTATAGATTCACGTGGGCATCGACTGTTCAGTATCTGAGTATAGATGCACTTGGGCATCGACTGCTCCGGTATCTGAGTATAGATTCACGTGGGCATTGACTGTTCCAGTATCTTAGTATAGATTCACGTGGGCATCGACTGTTCCAGTATCTGAGTATAGATGCACATGGGCATCGACTGTTCCAGTATCTGAGTACAGATTCACGTGGGCATCGACTGTTCCAATATCTTTGTATAGATTCAAGTGGGCATCGACTGTTCCTGTATCTGAGTATAGATTCACGTGGGCATCGACTGTTCCAGTATTTGTGTATAGATTCACGTGGGCATCGACTGTTCCAGTCTCTGAGTATAGATTCACGTGGTGATCGATTGTTCCAGTATCTGAGAAGAGATTCCCGTGGGCTTCGACTGTTCCTGTATTTGAGTGTAGATTCACGTGGGCATCGACTGTTCCAGTCTCTGAGCATAGATTCACGTGGTCTTCGATTGTTCCAGTATCTGAGAAGAGATTCCCGTGGGGGTCGACTGTCCCTGTATTTGAGTATAGATACACGTGGACATCGACTGTTCCTGTCTCTGAGTATAGATTCACGTGGCATCGACTGTTCCAGTATCTGAGTATAAATTCACGTGGGCATCGACTGTTCCAGTCTCTGAGTATAGATTCACGTTGTCATCGATTGTTCCAGTATCTGAGAAGAGATTCACGTGGGCATCGACTGTTCCTGTATTTTTGTGTAGATTCACGTGGGCATCGACTGTTCCAGTATCTGAGTATAGATTCACGTGGGCATCGACTGTTCCAGTATCTGAGTATTGATTCACGTGCCATCGACTGTTCCAGTATCTGAGTATAGATTCACGTGGGCATCGACTGTTCCAGTATCTGAGTATTGATTCACGTGCCATCGACTGTTCCAGTATCTGAGTATAGATTCACGTGGGCATCGATTGTTCCAGTATCTGAGTATTGATTCACGTGGGCATCGACTGTTCCAGTATCTGAGTATTGATTCACGTGCCATCGTCTGTTCCAGTATCTGAGTATAGATTCACGTGGGCATCGACTGTTCCAGTCTGTGAGAAGAGATTCACGTGGGCATCGACTGTTCCACTATCTGAGTATAGATTCACGTGGGCATCGACTGTTCTAGTATCTGAGTATAGATTCACGTGGGCATCGACTGTTCTAGTATCTGAGTATAGATTCACGTGGGCATCGACTGTTCCACTATCTGAGCATAGATTCACGTGGGCATCGATTGTTCCAGTATCTGAGTATTGATTAACGTGGGGATCGACTGTTCCAGTCTCTGAGTATAGATTCACGTGGGCATCGACTGTTCCAGTATCTGAGTATAGATTCACGTGGGCATCGACTGTTCCAGTATCTGAGTATAGATTCACGTGGGCATCGACTGTTCCAGTCTGTGAGAAGAGATTCACGTGGGCATCGACTGTTCCACTGTCTGAGTATAGATTCACGTGGGCATCGACTGTTCTAGTATCTGAGTATAGATTCACGTGGGCATCGACTGTTCCACTATCTGAGTATAGATTCACGTGGGCATCGATTGTTCCAGTATCTGAGTATTGATTAACGTGGGCATCGACTGTTCCAGTCTCTGAGTATAGATTCACGTGGGCATCGACTGTTCCAGTCTCTGAGTATAGATTCATGTGGGCATCGACTGTTCCTCTATTTGAGTGTAGATTCACGTGGGCATTGACTGCTCCATTATCTGTGTATAGATTCACGTGGGCATCGACTGTTCCTGTATCTGAGTATAGATTCACGTGGGCATCGACTGTTCCAGTATCTGAGTATAGATTCACGTGGGCATCGACTGTTCCAGTATCTGAGTATAGATTCACGTGGGCATCGACTGTTCAAGTCTCTGAGTATAGATTCACGTGGGCATCGATTGTTACAGTATCTGAGTATTGATTCACGTGCCATCGACTGTTCCAGTATCTGAGTATAGATTCACGTGGGCATCGACTGTTCCACTATCTGAGTATAGATTCATGTGGGCATCGAATGTTCCTCTATTTGAGTATAGATTTACGTGGGCATTGACTGTTCCATTGTCTGTGTATAGATTCACGTGGGCATCGACTGTTCCAGTATCTATGTATAGATTCACGTTGGCATTCCCTGTTCCAGTATCTGAGTATAGATTCACGTGGGCATCGATTGTTCCAGTATCTGAGTATTGATTCACGTGGGTATCGACTGTTCCAGTATCTGAGTATAGATTCACGTGGGCATCGACTGTTACAGTATCTGAGTATAGATTCACGTGGGCATCGACTGTTCCTGTATCTGAGTATAGATTCACGTGGGCATCGACTGTTCCAGTCTCTGAGTATAGATTCACGTGGGCATCGATTGTTCCAGTATCTGAGTATTGATTCACGTGGGTATCGACTGTTCCAGTATCTGAGTATAGATTCACGTGGGCATCAACTGTTCCACTATCTGAGTATAGATTCACGTGGGCATCGACTGTTCCTGTATTTGAGTATAGATTCATGTGGGCATTGACTGCTTTATTATCTGTGTATAGTTTGACGTGGGCATCGACTGTTCCAGTATCTGAGTGTAGATTCACGAGGGCATCGACTGTTCCAGTATCTGAGAATAGATTCACGTGGGCATCGACTGTTCCAGTATCTGAGTATAGATTCACGTGGGCATCGACTGTTCCAGTGTCTGAGTATAGATTTACTTGGGCATCGCCTGTTCCAGTATCTGAGTATAGATTCACGTGGGCATCGACTGTTCAGTATCTGAGTATAGATGCACGTGGGCATCGACTGCTCCGGTATCTGAGTATAGATTCACGTGGGCATTGACTGTTCCAGTATCTTAGTATAGATTCACGTGGGCATCGACTGTTCCAGTATCTGAGTATAGATGCACATGGGCATCGACTGTTCCAGTCTCTGAGCATAGATTCACGTGGTCTTCGATTGTTCCAGTATCTGAGAAGAGATTCCCGTGGGCGTCGACTGTCCCTGTATTTGAGTATAGATACACGTGGACATCGACTGTTCCTGTCTCTGAGTATAGATTCACGTGGCATCGACTGTTCCAGTATCTGAGTATAAATTCACGTGGGCATCGACTGTTCCAGTCTCTGAGTATAGATTCACGTTGTCATCGATTGTTCCAGTATCTGAGAAGAGATTCACGTGGGCATCGACTGTTCCTGTATTTTTGTGTAGATTCACGTGTGCATCCACTGTTCCAGTATCTGAGTATAGATTCACGTGCCATCGACTGTTCCAGTATCTGAGTATAGATTCACGTGGGCATCGATTGTTCCAGTATCTGAGTATTGATTCACGTGCCATCGTCTGTTCCAGTATCTGAGTATAGATTCACGTGGGCATCGACTGTTCCAGTCTGTGAGAAGAGATTCACGTGGGCATCGAATGTTCCACTATCTGAGTATAGATTCACGTGGGCATCGACTGTTCCACTGTCTGAGTATAGATTCACGTGGGCATCGACTGTTCTAGTATCTGAGTATAGATTCACGTGGGCATCGACTGTTCCACTATCTGAGTATAGATTCACGTGGGCATCGATTGTTCCAGTATCTGAGTATTGATTAACGTGGGCATCGACTGTTCCAGTCCCTGAGTATAGATTCACGTGGGCATCGACTGTTCCAGTATCTGAGTATAGATTCACGTGGGCATCGACTGTTCCAGTATCTGAGTATAGATTCATGTGGGCATCGACTGTTCCTCTATTTGAGTGTAGATTCACGTGGGCATTGACTGCTCCATTATCTGTGTATAGATTCACGTGGGCATCGACTGTTCCTGTATCTGGGTATAGATTCACGTGGGCATCGATTGTTACAGTATCTGAGTATTGATTCACGTGCCATCGACTGTTCCAGTATCTGAGTATAGATTCACGTGGGCATCGACTGTTCCACTATCTGAGTATAGATTCATGTGGGCATCGAATGTTCCTCTATTTGAGTATAGATTTACGTGGGCATTGACTGTTCCATTGTCTGTGTATAGATTCACGTGGGCATCGATTGTTCCAGTATCTGAGTATTGATTCACGTGGGTATCGACTGTTCCAGTATCTGAGTATAGATTCACGTGGGCATCGACTGTTCCTGTATCTGAGTATAGATTCACGTGGGCATCGACTGTTCCAGTCTCTGAGTATAGATTCACGTGGGCATCGATTGTTCCAGTATCTGAGTATAGATTCACGTGGGCATCGACTGTTCAGTATCTGAGTATAGATGCACGTGGGCATCGACTGCTCCGGTATCTGAGTATAGATTCACGTGGGCATTGACTGTTCCAGTATCTTAGTATAGATTCACGTGGGCATCGACTGTTCCAGTATCTGAGTATAGATGCACATGGGCTTCGACTGTTCCAGTATCTGAGTACAGATTCACGTGGGCATCGACTGTTCCAATATCTTTGTATAGATTCAAGTGGGCATCGACTGTTCCTGTATCTGAGTATAGATTCACGTGGGTATCGACTGTTCCTGTATTTGTGTATAGATTCACGTGGGCATCGACTGTTCCAGTCTCTGAGTATAGATTCATGTGGTGATCGATTGTTCCAGTATCTGAGAAGAGATTCCCGTGGGCATCGACTGTTCCAGTCTCTGAGCATTGATTCACGTGGTCTTCGATTGTTCCAGTATCTGAGAAGAGATTCCCGTGGGCGTCGACTGTCCCTGTATTTGAGTATAGATACACGTGGACATCGACTGTTCCTGTCTCTGAGTATAGATTCACGTGGCATCGACTGTTCCAGTATCTGAGTATAAATTCACGTGGGAATCGACTGTTCCAGTCTATGAGTATAGATTCACGTTGTCATCGATTGTTCCAGTATCTGAGAAGAGATTCACGTGGGCATCGACTGTTCCTGTATTTTTGTGTAGATTCACGTGGGCATCCACTGTTCCAGTATCTGAGTATAGATTCACGTGGGCATCGACTGTTCCAGTATCTGAGTATTGATTCACGTGCCATCGACTGTTCCAGTATCTGAGTATAGATTCACGTGGGCATCGACTGTTCCAGTAGCTGAGTATTGATTCACGTGCCATCGACTGTTCCAGTATCTGAGTATAGATTCACGTGGGCATCGATTGTTCCAGTATCTGAGTATTGATTCACGTGCCATCGTCTGTTCCAGTATCTGAGTGTAGATTCACGTGGGCATCGACTGTTCCAGTCTGTGAGAAGAGATTCACGTGGGCATCGACTGTTCCACTATCTGAGTATAGATTCACGTGGGCATCGACTGTTCCACTGTCTGTGTATAGATTCACGTGGGCATCGACTGTTCTAGTATCTGAGTATAGATTCACGTGGGCATCGACTGTTCCACTATCTGAGTATAGATTCACGTGGGCATCGATTGTTCCAGTATCTGAGTATTGATTAACGTGGGCATCGACTGTTCCAGTCTCTGAGTATAGATTCACGTGGGCATCGACTGTTCCAGTATCTGAGTATAGATTCACGTGGGCATCGACTGTTCCAGTCTCTGAGTATAGATTCATGTGGGCATGGACTGTTCCTCTATTTGAGTGTAGATTCACGTGGGCATTGACTGCTCCATTATCTGTGTATAGATTCACGTGGGCATCGACTGTTCCTGTATCTGAGTATAGATTCACGTGGGCATCGACTGTTCCAGTATCTGAGTATAGATTCACGTGGGCATCGACTGTTCCAGTATCTGAGTATAGATTCACGTGGGCATCGACTGTTCAAGTCTCTGAGTATAGATTCACGTGGGCATCGATTGTTACAGTATCTGAGTATTGATTCACGTGCCATCGACTGTTCCAGTATCTGAGTATAGATTCACGTGGGCATCGACTGTTCCACTATCTGAGTATAGATTCATGTGGGCATCGAATGTTCCTCTATTTGAGTATAGATTTACGTGGGCATTGACTGTTCCATTGTCTGTGTATAGATTCACGTGGGCATCGATTGTTCCAGTATCTGAGTATTGATTCACGTGGGTATCGACTGTTCCAGTATCTGAGTATAGATTCACGTGGGCATCGACTGTTCCTGTATCTGAGTATAGATTCACGTGGGCATCGACTGTTCCAGTCTCTGAGTATAGATTCACGTGGGCATCGATTGTTCCAGTATCTGAGTATAGATTCACGTGGGCATCGACTGTTCAGTATCTGAGTATAGATGCACGTGGGCATCGACTGCTCCGGTATCTGAGTATAGATTCACGTGGGCATCGACTGTTCCAATATCTTTGTATAGATTCAAGTGGGCATCGACTGTTCCTGTATCTGAGTATAGATTCAAGTGGGCATCGACTGTTCCTGTATTTGTGTATAGATTCACGTGGGCATCGACTGTTCCAGTCTCTGAGTATAGATTCATGTGGTGATCGATTGTTCCAGTATCTGAGAAGAGATTCCCGTGGGCTTCGACTGTTCCTGTATTTGAGTGTAGATTCACGTGGGCATCGACTGTTCCAGTCTCTGAGCATTGATTCACGTGGTCTTCGATTGTTCCAGTATCTGAGAAGAGATTCCCGTGGGCGTCGACTGTCCCTGTATTTGAGTATAAATACACGTGGACATCGACTGTTCCTGTCTCTGAGTATAGATTCACGTGGCATCGACTGTTCCAGTATCTGAGTATAAATTCACGTGGGCATCGACTGTTCCAGTCTCTGAGTATAGATTCACGTGGTGATCGATTGTTCCAGTATCTGAGAAGAGATTCCCGTGGGCTTCGACTGTTCCTGTATTTGAGTGTAGATTCACGTGGGCATCGACTGTTCCAGTCTCTGAGCATTGATTCACGTGGTCTTCGATTGTTCCAGTATCTGAGAAGAGATTCCCGTGGGCGTCGACTGTCCCTGTATTTGAGTATAAATACACGTGGACATCGACTGTTCCTGTCTCTGAATATAGATTCACGTGGCATCGACTGTTCCAGTATCTGAGTATAAATTCACGTGGGCATCGACTGTTCCAGTCTCTGAGTATAGATTCACGTTGTCATCGATTGTTCCAGTATCTGAGAAGAGATTCACGTGGGCATCGACTGTTCCTGTATTTTTGTGTAGATTCACGTGGGCATCCACTGTTCCAGTATCTGAGTATAGATTCACGTGGGCATCGACTGTTCCAGTATCTGAGTATTGATTCACGTGCCATCGACTGTTCCAGTATCTGAGTATAGATTCACGTGGGCATCGACTGTTCCAGTATCTGAGTATTGATTCACGTGCAATCGACTGTTCCAGTATCTGAGTATAGATTCACGTGGGCATCGATTGTTCCAGTATCTGAGTATTGATTCACGTGCCATCGTCTGTTCCAGTATCTGAGTATAGATTCACGTGGGCATCGACTGTTCCAGTCTGTGAGAAGAGATTCACGTGGGCATCGACTGTTCCACTATCTGAGTATAGATTCACGTGGGCATCGACTGTTCCACTGTCTGAGTATAGATTCACGTGGGCATCGACTGTTCTAGTATCTGAGTATAGATTCACGTGGGCATCGACTGTTCCACTATCTGAGTATAGATTCACGTGGGCATCGATTGTTCCAGTATCTGCGTATTGATTAACGTGGGCATCGACTGTTCCAGTCTCTGAGTATAGATTCACGTGGGCATCGACTGTTCCAGTCTCTGAGTATAGATTCATGTGGGCATTGACTGTTCCTCTATTTGAGTGTAGATTCACGTGGGCATTGACTGCTCCATTATCTGTGTATAGATTCACGTGGGCATCGACTGTTCCTGTATCTGAGTATAGATTCAATTGGGCATCGACTGTTCCAGTATCTGAGTATAGATTCACGCGGGCATCGACTGTTCCAGTATCTGAGTATAGATTCACGTGGGCATCGACTGTTCAAGTCTCTGAGTATAGATTCACGTGGGCATCGATTGTTACAGTATCTGAGTACTGATTCACGTGCCATCGACTGTTCCAGTATCTGAGTATAGATTCACGTGGGCATCGACTGTTCCACTATCTGAGTATAGATTCATGTGGGCATTGAATGTTCCTCTATTTGAGTATAGATTTACGTGGGCATTGACTGTTCCATTGTCTGTGTATAGATTCACGTGGGCATCGACTGTTCCAGTATTTATGTATAGATTCGCGTTGGCATTGACTGTTCCAGTATCTGAGTGTAGATTCACGAGGGCATCGACTGTTCCAGTATCTGAGTATAGATTCACGTGGGCATCGACTGTTCCAGTATCTGAGTATAGATTCACGTGGGCATCGACTGTTCGTGTATCTGAGTATAGATTCACGTGGGCATCGACTGTTCCAGTCTCTGAGTATAGATTCACGTGGGCATCGATTGTTCCAGTATCTGAGTATTGATTCACGTGGGTATCGACTGTTCCAGTATCTGAGTATAGATTCACGTGGGCATCAACTGTTCCACTATCTGAGTATAGATTCACGTGGGCATCGACTGTTCCTCTATTTGAGTATAGATTCATGTGGGCATTGACTGCTCTATTATCTGTGTATAGTTTGACGTGGGCATCGACTGTTCCAGTATCTGAGTGTAGATTCACGAGGGCATCGACTGTTGCAGTATCTGAGAATAGATTCACGTGGGCATCGACTGTTCCAGTATCTGAGTATAGATTCACGTGGGCATCGACTGTTCCAGTGTCTGAGTATAGATTTACGTGGGCATCGCCTGTTCCAGTATCTGAGTATAGATTCACGTGGGCATCGACTGTTCCTGTATTTGAGTATAGATTCACGTGGGCATCGACTGTTCCAGGTGCTGAGTATAGATTCACGTGGGCATCGACTGTTCCAGTATCTGAGTATAAATTCATGTGGGCATTGACTGTTCCAGTGTCTAATAGATTTACGTGAGCATCGCCTGTTCCAGTATCTGAGTATAGATTCACGTGGGCATCGACTGTTACAGTATCTGAGTATTGATTCACGTGCCATCGACTGTTCCATTATCTGAGTATAGATTCACGTGGGCATCGACTGTTCCACTATCTGAGTATAGATTCATGTGGGCATCGAATGTTCCTCTATTTGAGTATAGATTTACGTGGGCATTGACTGTTCCATTGTCTGTGTATAGATTCACGTGGGCATCGATTGTTCCAGTATCTGAGTATTTATTCACGTGGGTATCGACTGTTCCAGTATCTGAGTATAGATTCACGTGGGCATCGACTGTTCCTGTATCTGAGTATAGATTCACGTGGGCATCGACTGTTCCAGTCTCTGAGTATAGATTCACGTGGGCATCGACTGTTCAGTATCTGAGTATAGATGCACGTGGGCATCGACTGCTCCGGTATCTGAGTATAGATTCACGTGGTCATTGACTGTTCCTGTATCTTAGTATAGATTCACGTGGGCATCGACTGTTCCAGTATCTGAGTATAGATGCAGATGGGCATCGACTGTTCCAGTATCTGAGTACAGATTCACGTGGGCATCGACTGTTCCAATATCTTTGTATAGATTCAAGTGGTCATCGACTGTTCCTGTATCTGAGTTTAGATTCACGTGGGCATCGACTGTTCCTGTATTTGTGTATAGATTCACGTGGGCATCGACTGTTCCAGTCTCTGAGTATAGATTCACGTGGTGATCGATTGTTCCAGTATCTGAGAAGAGATTCCCGTGGGCTTCGACTGTTCCTGTATTTGAGTGTAGATTCACGTGGGCATCGACTGTTCCAGTCTCTGAGCATTGATTCACGTGGTCTTCGATTGTTCCAGTATCTGAGAAGAGATTCCCGTGGGCGTCGACTGTCCCTGTATTTGAGTATAAATACACGTGGACATCGACTGTTCCTGTCTCTGAGTATAGATTCACGTGGCATCGACTGTTCCAGTATCTGAGTATAAATTCACGTGGGCATCGACTGTTCCAGTCTCTGAGTATAGATTCACGTTGTCATCGATTGTTCCAGTATCTGAGAAGAGATTCACGTGGGCATCGACTGTTCCTGTATTTTTGTGTAGATTCACGTGGGCATCCACTGTTCCAGTATCTGAGTATAGATTCACGTGGGCATCGACTGTTCCAGTATCTGAGTATTGATTCACGTGCCATCGACTGTTCCAGTATCTGAGTATAGATTCACGTGGGCATCGACTGTTCCAGTATCTGAGTATTGATTCACGTGCCATCGACTGTTCCAGTATCTGAGTATAGATTCACGTGGGCATCGATTGTTCCAGTATCTGAGTATTGATTCACGTGCCATCGTCTGTTCCAGTATCTGAGTATAGATTCACGTGGGCATCGACTGTTCCAGTCTGTGAGAAGAGATTCACGTGGGCATCGACTGTTCCACTATCTGAGTATAGATTCACGTGGGCATCGACTGTTCCACTGTCTGAGTATAGATTCACGTGGGCATCGACTGTTCTAGTATCTGAGTATAGATTCACGTGGGCATCGACTGTTCCACTATCTGAGTATAGATTCACGTGGGCATCGATTGTTCCAGTATCTGAGTATTGATTAACGTGGGCATCGACTGTTCCAGTCTCTGAGTATAGATTCACGTGGGCATCGACTGTTCCAGTCTCTGAGTATAGATTCATGTGGGCATTGACTGTTCCTCTATTTGAGTGTAGATTCACGTGGGCATTGACTGCTCCATTATCTGTGTATAGATTCACGTGGGCATCGACTGTTCCTGTATCTGAGTATAGATTCAATTGGGCATCGACTGTTCCAGTATCTGAGTATAGATTCACGCGGGCATCGACTGTTCCAGTATCTGAGTATAGATTCACGTGGGCATCGACTGTTCAAGTCTCTGAGTATAGATTCACGTGGGCATCGATTGTTACAGTATCTGAGTATTGATTCACGTGCCATCGACTGTTCCAGTATCTGAGTATAGATTCACGTGGGCATCGACTGTTCCACTATCTGAGTATAGATTCATGTGGGCATTGAATGTTCCTCTATTTGAGTATAGATTTACGTGGGCATTGACTGTTCCATTGTCTGTGTATAGATTCACGTGGGCATCGACTGTTCCACTATCTGAGTATAGATTCATGTGGGCATTGAATGTTCCTCTATTTGAGTATAGATTCGCGTTGGCATTGACTGTTCCAGTATCTGAGTGTAGATTCACGAGGGCATCGACTGTTCCAGTATCTGAGTATAGATTCACGTGGGCATCGACTGTTCCAGTATCTGAGTATAGATTCACGTGGGCATCGACTGTTCGTGTATCTGAGTATAGATTCACGTGGGCATCGACTGTTCCAGTCTCTGAGTATAGATACACGTGGGCATCGATTGTTCCAGTATCTGAGTATTGATTCACGTGGGTATCGACTGTTCCAGTATCTGAGTATAGATTCACGTGGGCATCAACTGTTCCACTATCTGAGTATAGATTCACGTGGGCATCGACTGTTCCTCTATTTGAGTATAGATTCATGTGGGCATTGACTGCTCTATTATCTGTGTATAGTTTGACGTGGGCATCGACTGTTCCAGTATCTGAGTGTAGATTCACGAGGGCATCGACTGTTGCAGTATCTGAGAATAGATTCACGTGGGCATCGACTGTTCCAGTATCTGAGTATAGATTCACGTGGGCATCGACTGTTCCAGTGTCTGAGTATAGATTTACGTGGGCATCGCCTGTTCCAGTATCTGAGTATAGATTCACGTGGGCATTGACTGTTCCAGTATCTGAGTATAGATTCACGTGGGCATCGACTGTTCCTGTATTTGAGTATAGATTCACGTGGGCATCGACTGTTCCAGGTGCTGAGTATAGATTCACGTGGGCATCGACTGTTCCAGTATCTGAGTATAAATTCATGTGGGCATTGACTGTTCCAGTGTCTAATAGATTTACGTGAGCATCGCCTGTTCCAGTATCTGAGTATAGATTCACGTGGGCATCGACTGTTACAGTATCTGAGTATTGATTCACGTGCCATCGACTGTTCCATTATCTGAGTATAGATTCACGTGGGCATCGACTGTTCCACTATCTGAGTATAGATTCATGTCGGCATCGAATGTTCCTCTATTTGAGTATAGATTTACGTGGGCATTGACTGTTCCATTGTCTGTGTATAGATTCACGTGGGCATCGATTGTTCCAGTATCTGAGTATTTATTCACGTGGGTATCGACTGTTCCAGTATCTGAGTATAGATTCACGTGGGCATCGACTGTTCCTGTATCTGAGTATAGATTCACGTGGGCATCGACTGTTCCAGTCTCTGAGTATAGATTCACGTGGGCATCGATTGTTCCAGTATCTGAGTATAGATTCACGTGGGCATCGACTGTTCAGTATCTGAGTATAGATGCACGTGGGCATCGACTGCTCCGGTATCTGAGTATAGATTCACGTGGGCATTGACTGTTCCAGTATCTTAGTATAGATTCACGTGGGCATCGACTGTTCCAGTATCTGAGTATAGATGCACATGGGCATCGACTGTTCCAGTATCTGAGTACAGATTCACGTGGGCATCGACTGTTCCAATATCTTTGTATAGATTCAAGTGGGCATCGACTGTTCCTGTATCTGAGTATAGATTCACGTGGGCATCGACTGTTCCTGTATTTGTGTATAGATTCACGTGGGCATCGACTGTTCCAGTCTCTGAGTATAGATTCACGTGGTGATCGATTGTTCCAGTATCTGAGAAGAGATTCCCGTGGGCTTCGACTGTTCCTGTATTTGAGTGTAGATTCACGTGGGCATCGACTGTTCCAGTCTCTGAGCATTGATTCACGTGGTCTTCGATTGTTCCAGTATCTGAGAAGAGATTCACGTGGGCATCGACTGTTCCAGTATCTGAGTATTGATTCACGTGCCATCGACTGTTCCAGTATCTGAGTATAGATTCACGTGGGCATCGACTGTTCCAGTATCTGAGTATTGATTCACGTGCCATCGACTGTTCCAGTATCTGAGTATAGATTCACGTGGGCATCGATTGTTCCAGTATCTGAGTATTGATTCACGTGCCATCGTCTGTTCCAGTATCTGAGTATAGATTCACGTGGGCATCGACTGTTCCAGTCTGTGAGAAGAGATTCACGTGGGCATCGACTGTTCCACTATCTGAGTATAGATTCACGTGGGCATCGACTGTTCCACTGTCTGAGTATAGATTCACGTGGGCATCGACTGTTCTAGTATCTGAGTATAGATTCACGTGGGCATCGACTGTTCCACTATCTGAGTATAGATTCACGTGGGCATCGATTGTTCCAGTATCTGAGTATTGATTAACGTGGGCATCGACTGTTCCAGTCTCTGAGTATAGATTCACGTGGGCATCGACTGTTCCAGTCTCTGAGTATAGATTCATGTGGGCATTGACTGTTCCTCTATTTGAGTGTAGATTCACGTGGGCATTGACTGCTCCATTATCTGTGTATAGATTCACGTGGGCATCGACTGTTCCTGTATCTGAGTATAGATTCAATTGGGCATCGACTGTTCCAGTATCTGAGTATAGATTCACGCGGGCATCGACTGTTCCAGTATCTGAGTATAGATTCACGTGGGCATCGACTGTTCAAGTCTCTGAGTATAGATTCACGTGGGCATCGATTGTTACAGTATCTGAGTATTGATTCACGTGCCATCGACTGTTCCAGTATCTGAGTATAGATTCACGTGGGCATCGACTGTTCCACTATCTGAGTATAGATTCATGTGGGCATTGAATGTTCCTCTATTTGAGTATAGATTTACGTGGGCATTGACTGTTCCATTGTCTGTGTATAGATTCACGTGGGCATCGACTGTTCCACTATCTGAGTATAGATTCATGTGGGCATTGAATGTTCCTCTATTTGAGTATAGATTCGCGTTGGCATTGACTGTTCCAGTATCTGAGTGTAGATTCACGAGGGCATCGACTGTTCCAGTATCTGAGTATAGATTCACGTGGGCATCGACTGTTCCAGTATCTGAGTATAGATTCACGTGGGCATCGACTGTTCGTGTATCTGAGTATAGATTCACGTGGGCATCGACTGTTCCAGTCTCTGAGTATAGATACACGTGGGCATCGATTGTTCCAGTATCTGAGTATTGATTCACGTGGGTATCGACTGTTCCAGTATCTGAGTATAGATTCACGTGGGCATCAACTGTTCCACTATCTGAGTATAGATTCACGTGGGCATCGACTGTTCCTCTATTTGAGTATAGATTCATGTGGGCATTGACTGCTCTATTATCTGTGTATAGTTTGACGTGGGCATCGACTGTTCCAGTATCTGAGTGTAGATTCACGAGGGCATCGACTGTTGCAGTATCTGAGAATAGATTCACGTGGGCATCGACTGTTCCAGTATCTGAGTATAGATTCACGTGGGCATCGACTGTTCCAGTGTCTGAGTATAGATTTACGTGGGCATCGCCTGTTCCAGTATCTGAGTATAGATTCACGTGGGCATTGACTGTTCCAGTATCTGAGTATAGATTCACGTGGGCATCGACTGTTCCTGTATTTGAGTATAGATTCACGTGGGCATCGACTGTTCCAGGTGCTGAGTATAGATTCACGTGGGCATCGACTGTTCCAGTATCTGAGTATAAATTCATGTGGGCATTGACTGTTCCAGTGTCTAATAGATTTACGTGAGCATCGCCTGTTCCAGTATCTGAGTATAGATTCACGTGGGCATCGACTGTTACAGTATCTGAGTATTGATTCACGTGCCATCGACTGTTCCATTATCTGAGTATAGATTCACGTGGGCATCGACTGTTCCACTATCTGAGTATAGATTCATGTCGGCATCGAATGTTCCTCTATTTGAGTATAGATTTACGTGGGCATTGACTGTTCCATTGTCTGTGTATAGATTCACGTGGGCATCGATTGTTCCAGTATCTGAGTATTTATTCACGTGGGTATCGACTGTTCCAGTATCTGAGTATAGATTCACGTGGGCATCGACTGTTCCTGTATCTGAGTATAGATTCACGTGGGCATCGACTGTTCCAGTCTCTGAGTATAGATTCACGTGGGCATCGATTGTTCCAGTATCTGAGTATAGATTCACGTGGGCATCGACTGTTCAGTATCTGAGTATAGATGCACGTGGGCATCGACTGCTCCGTTATCTGAGTATAGATTCACGTGGGCATTGACTGTTCCAGTATCTTAGTATAGATTCACGTGGGCATCGACTGTTCCAGTATCTGAGTATAGATGCACATGGGCATCGACTGTTCCAGTATCTGAGTACAGATTCACGTGGGCATCGACTGTTCCAATATCTTTGTATAGATTCAAGTGGGCATCGACTGTTCCTGTATCTGAGTATAGATTCACGTGGGCATCGACTGTTCCTGTATTTGTGTATAGATTCACGTGGGCATCGACTGTTCCAGTCTCTGAGTATAGATTCACGTGGTGATCGATTGTTCCAGTATCTGAGAAGAGATTCCCGTGGGCTTCGACTGTTCCTGTATTTGAGTGTAGATTCACGTGGGCATCGACTGTTCCAGTGTCTGAGCATTGATTCACGTGGTCTTCGATTGTTCCAGTATCTGAGAAGAGATTCCCGTGGGCGTCGACTGTCCCTGTATTTGAGTATAAATACACGTGGACATCGACTGTTCCTGTCTCTGAGTATAGATTCACGTGGCATCGACTGTTCCAGTATCTGAGTATAAATTCACGTGGGCATCGACTGTTCCAGTCTCTGAGTATAGATTCACGTTGTCATCGATTGTTCCAGTATCTGAGAAGAGATTCACGTGGGCATCGACTGTTCCTGTATTTTTGTGTAGATTCACGTGGGCATCCACTGTTCCAGCATCTGAGTATAGATTCACGTGGGCATCGACTGTTCCAGTCTGTGAGAAGAGATTCACGTGGGCATCGACTGTTCCACTATCTGAGTATAGATTCACGTGGGCATCGACTGTTCCACTGTCTGAGTATAGATTCACGTGGGCATCGACTGTTCTAGTATCTGAGTATAGATTCACGTGGGCATCGACTGTTCCACTATCTGAGTATAGATTCACGTGGGCATCGATTGTTCCAGTATCTGAGTATTGATTAACGTGGGTATCGACTGTTCCAGTCTCTGAGTATAGATTCACGTGGGCATCGACTGTTCCAGTCTCTGAGTATAGATTCATGTGGGCATTGACTGTTCCTCTATTTGAGTGTAGATTCACGTGGGCATTGACTGCTCCATTATCTGTGTATAGATTCACGTGGGCATCGACTGTTCCAGTATCTATGTATAGATTCGCGTTGGCATTGACTGTTCCAGTATCTGAGTGTAGATTCACGAGGGCATCGACTGTTCCTGTATCTGAGTATAGATTCACGTGGGCATCGACTGTTCCAGTATCTGAGTATAGATTCACGTGGGCATCGACTGTTCCAGTATCTGAGTATAGATTCACGTGGGCATCGACTGTTCAAGTCTCTGAGTATAGATTCACGTGGGCATCGATTGTTACAGTATCTGAGTATTGATTCACGTGCCATCGACTGTTCCAGTATCTGAGTATAGATTCACGTGGGCATCGATTGTTCCAGTATCTGAGTATAGATTCACGTGGGCATCGACTGTTCAGTATCTGAGTATAGATGCACGTGGGCATCGACTGCTCCGGTATCTGAGTATAGATTCACGTGGGCATTGACTGTTCCAGTATCTTAGTATAGATTCACGTGGGCATCGACTGTTCCAGTATCTGAGTATAGATGCACATGGGCATCGACTGTTCCAGTATCTGAGTACAGATTCACGTGGGCATCGACTGTTCCAATATCTTTGTATAGATTCAAGTGGGCATCGACTGTTCCTGTATCTGAGTATAGATTCACGTGGGCATCGACTGTTCCTGTATTTGTGTATAGATTCACGTGGGCATCGACTGTTCCAGTCTCTGAGTATAGATTCACGTGGTGATCGATTGTTCCAGTATCTGAGAAGAGATTCCCGTGGGCTTCGACTGTTCCTGTATTTGAGTGTAGATTCACGTGGGCATCGACTGTTCCAGTCTCTGAGCATTGATTCACGTAGTCTTCGATTGTTCCAGTATCTGAGAAGAGATTCCCGTGGGCGTCGACTGTCCCTGTATTTGAGTATAAATACACGTGGACATCGACTGTTCCTGTCTCTGAGTATAGATTCACGTGGCATCGACTGTTCCAGTATCTGAGTATAAATTCACGTGGGCATCGACTGTTCCAGTCTCTGAGTATAGATTCACGTTGTCATCGATTGTTCCAGTATCTGAGAAGAGATTCACGTGGGCATCGACTGTTCCTGTATTTTTGTGTAGATTCACGTGGGCATCCACTGTTCCAGCATCTGAGTATAGATTCACGTGGGCATCGACTGTTCCAGTATCTGAGTATTGATTCACGTGCCATCGACTGTTCCAGTATCTGAGTATAGATTCACGTGGGCTTCGACTGTTCCAGTATCTGAGTATTGATTCACGTGCCATCGACTGTTCCAGTATCTGAGCATAGATTCACGTGGGCATCGATTGTTCCAGTATCTGAGTATTGATTCACGTGCCATCGTCTGTTCTACTATCTGAGTATAGATTCACGTGGGCATCGATTGTTCCAGTATCTGAGTATTGATTAACGTTGTCATCGACTGTTCCAGTCTCTGAGTATAGATTCACGTGGGCATCGACTGTTCCAGTCTCTGAGTATAGATTCATGTGGGCATTGACTGTTCCTCTATTTGAGTGTAGATTCACGTGGGCATTGACTGCTCCATTATCTGTGTATAGATTCACGTGGGCATCGACTGTTCCAGTATCTATGTATAGATTCGCGTTGGCATTGACTGTTCCAGTATCTGAGTGTAGATTCACGAGGGCATCGACTGTTCCTGTATCTGAGTATAGATTCACGTGGGCATCGACTGTTCCAGTATCTGAGTATAGATTCACGTGGGCATCGACTGTTCCAGTATCTGAGTATAGATTCACGTGGGCATCGACTGTTCAAGTCTCTGAGTATAGATTCACGTGGGCATCGATTGTTACAGTATCTGAGTATTGATTCACGTGCCATCGACTGTTCCAGTATCTGAGTATAGATTCACGTGGGCATCGACTGTTCCACTATCTGAGTATAGATTCATGTGGGCATTGAATGTTCCTCTATTTGAGTATAGATTTACGTGGGCATTGACTGTTCCATTGTCTGTGTATAGATTCACGTGGGCATCGACTGTTCCAGTATCTATGTATAGATTCGCGTTGGCATTGACTGTTCCAGTATCTGAGTGTAGATTCACGAGGGCATCGACTGTTCCAGTATCTGAGTATAGATTCACGTGGGCATCGACTGTTCCAGTATCTGAGTATAGATTCACGTGGGCATCGACTGTTCCAGTCTCTGAGTATAGATTCACGTGGGCATCGATTGTTCCAGTATCTGAGTATTGATTCACGTGGGTATCGACTTTTCCAGTATCTGAGTATAGATTCACGTGGGCATCAACTGTTCCACTATCTGAGTATAGATTCACGTGGGCATCGACAGTTCCTCTATTTGAGTATAGATTCATGTGGGCATTGACTGCTCTATTATCTGTGTATAGTTTGACGTGGGCATCGACTGTTCCAGTATCTGAGTGTAGATTCACGAGGGCATCGACTGTTGCAGTATCTGAGAATAGATTCACGTGGGCATCGACTGTTCCAGTATCTGAGTATAGATTCACGTGGGCATCGACTGTTCCAGTGTCTGAGTATAGATTTACGTGGGCATCGCCTGTTCCAGTATCTGAGTATAGATTCACGTGGGCATTGACTGTTCCAGTATCTGAGTATAGATTCACGTGGGCATCGACTGTTCCTGTATTTGAGTATAGATTCACGTGGGCATCGACTGTTCCAGGTGCTGAGTATAGATTCACGTGGGCATCGACTGTTCCAGTATCTGAGTATAAATTCATGTGGGCATTGACTGTTCCAGTGTCTAATAGATTTACGTGGGCATCGACTGTTCCAGTATCTGAGTATAGATTCACGTGGGCATCGACTGTTCCAGTATCTGAGTATAGATGCACGTGGGCATCGACTGTTCCAGTATCTGAGTATAGATTCACGTGGGCATCGGCTGTTCCAATATCTTTGTATAGATTCAAGTGGGCATCGACTGTTCCAGTTTCTGAGTATAGATTCACGTGAGCATTGACTGTTCCAGCATCTGAGTATAGATTCATGTGGGCATCGACTGTTCCAGTATCTGAGTATAGATTCACGTGGGCATCGATTGTTCCACTATCTGAGTATAGATTCAGGGCTGTTGCATGGCTATAGATTCAGATTCAAATTATTCTATTGCCGTATACAGCAGGGTGCAATGAAATTCCTTGGGGTCCATGGACCTGAGATTGGGAACTCCCATGGTGGGAAAGGTGAATGGCTGGATGAGAAGCATCCCTGACGATACTGTTACCTTTCCTGACGCAATAAATGGTGGAAACGAGCAGAAGTGGAGATAGTGAACAATTTTAAGTTCCTGTGTGTCAATGTCTCTGAGGATCTAACCTGGTCCCAACATATCAATGTAGTTATAAAGAAGGCAAGGCAGCTGCTATAACCTATTTGGAGTTTGAAGCGACTTGGCATTTCAACACTCAAAAACTTCTCGTTTTACGTGGAGAACATTCTGACAGGCTGCATCACTGTCTGGTATGTAGGGGCAACTGCACAGGATCAAAAGACACTGCAGAGGGTTGTAAACCTTGTCAGTTCCATCTTGGGTACTAGCCTACAAAGTACCCGGGGCATCTTTAGGGAGTGGTGTCTCAGAAAGGCAGCGTCCATTATTAAGGATGTCCAGCTCCCAGGGCATGCTTTTACCATCAGGTGGGAGGTACAGAAGCCTGAAGGCATACACTCAGCAATTCAGAAACAGCTTCTTTCCCTCTGCCAGCAGATTCCTAAATGGACTTTGAATCTTTGGACAGTACCTAACTTTTTTTTAATATACAGTATTTCTGTTTTTTGCACATTTAAAAAATTCTATTAAGTACATGTAATTGATTTACTTGTTTATTTATTACTATGTTTTATTTTATGTATTATTATTTTTCTCTCTCTGCTAGATCATGTATTGCATTGAACCGCTGCCCTATGTTAACAGATTTCACATCACAAAGCGGTGATAATAACCCTGATTCTGATTCTGGGAGGAAGTGACGAGCCTGTGATGGACTGGGCAGTTCATACCGCTCTCTGCAGACTCCTCCAGTCCACACTGAGGTGTAACTCGTCACGCTATTTGCCGCAATGCATCAGGAGAAGTTCAAGAGAATCCTCAATTCCATCTGCAGTTTCTCCATTGCCTAAGAAAGTAAATATGCTGATCGCCCGGCAGTGCAGAGGGGCTGCATGAGGTTGCCGGTAACACGGATGACAGTTTTGCAGGTGATACGAGTATAGGTGGAGTGTTGAGGAAACAGGGAGTCTGCAGAAGGACTTAAACAGATTGGGAGAACGGAAAGAGAAGTGGCAGATGGATATAGTGTGGGGAAGTGTACGTCCATGAACGTTGGTAAAAGGAATAAAGGTGTAGACTGTTTTATAAATGGGGAGAAAATTAAAAAATCAGAAGTGCAAAGGGACATGGGAGTGCTTGTACAGAATTACCAAAAGGTTAGCTTGCAAGTTGAGTTGGTGGTAAGGAAGGCAAATGCAATGTTAGATTCATTTTGAGGGGTCTAGAATATAAAAGCAGGGATGGAATGCTGAGGCTTTGTAAGGTATTGGTCAGATCACACCTGGAGTATTGTGAGCAGTTTTGGGCCCGTCATCTTAGAAACCAGCATCGGAGAGGGTCCAGAGGAAGTTCACATGGATGATTCCTGGAATGAAGGGGATATTGTATGAGGAGTGTTTGATGACTCTGAGCCTGGACTCGCTGGAGTTCAGGAGAATGGTGGTGGTGGGGGGGTGTGGGTTCACACTGGCTCATCAAACATTGAAAGGCCTAGATAGAGTGGATGTTTCCTATAATGGGTGGGTATGGAATCGAGGGCACAACCTCAGAATAGAGGAATATTTATTTGCAACAGAATTAGGGACGAATTTCTCTTGCCAGGGACTAGTAAATCTGTGGAATTCTTTGCCACGGATGGCTGTGGAAGTCAAGTCATTCAGTATATTTACTGTTGAGGCTGATAAGGTTTTGATCAATTACGGCATTAAAGGTTGTAGGGAGAAGACAGGAGAATGGGGTTGAGAGGGATAATAAATCAGCTATGATGGAATGGCAGAGCAGACTTGATGGGCTAAATGGCCTAATTCTGGTTCTATGTCTTATGACCTTGGGGTTTTAAGATCCTTACTGGCTACCTTGCAGCTCTCCAGAAGCTCTGCTTCTTTCTTCCTCTTCACTGATGTTCCACATCTCCTGTCAGCTACGATAGAAATAAGAAGCAGGGAAGTGATGAGTGAAAAAGGCAAAGAGCTGGAGTGGGAAGAATCTGATAGGAGAGGGGGCGGATCATGGGAGGAAGAGACCCGGGGGAGATGATAGGTCAGTGGGGAGAAGAGGTAAGAGGCCGATGTGTGGAAATGAAGAAGAGGGAAGGGCCGAGGAAAAGATTACCCTAAGTCTGAGATATCGATGTTCATGCCATCAGGTTGGGGGCTACCCAGATGGAACATGAGGTGTTGTTCCTCCAACCTGAGTTGCAGAAGGAATCCATGGACTGACATACCGGAACAAGAATGGAGATAGGAACTGAACTTTGGCCACTGGGAAATTTAACTTTCTGCAGATGGAGCTGAGGTGCTCGACAAAGTGGTTCCCCAATCTACAATGGGTCCCACCAGTGCAGAACAGGCGGCATCAGGAACACAGGATAGAGTCGATGACCATTTACTGGATCTCCCAGTGGCCGCCCATTTTAATTGAAATTCCAATTCCAACATGTCCATCTATAGCCTCCTTTACGGTCATGATGAGGTTGGATCCAACACTCAGGTTGGATGAGCAACACCTAATGTGGTTTGGGTAGCCTCCAACCTGATGGCATGAACATCGATTTCTCGAACTTTCAGTGATTCCACACTCCCTTTCCCTCTTATCTCCTTGCCTGCCCATCACCTCCCTCTGGTGTTCCTTCCCCTTTTACCCCCCTTTCTATTGAAGCGAAGTACTCATCAAGTTCCTCACTCACCTTCTCCGCATCCAAGCAAATGTTTCCCCTTTAGCCTTGAATGGTCCCACCCTCTCCCTAGTTATTGTTTTACTCTTGATGGATGTATAGAAAGCCTTGGGATTCATCTTAATTCTACTTTTCATGGCCCCTCCTGGCTTTCCTAATTCCCTTCTTTAAATCTTTTCTGACTTCTTCAAATTCCTCATCTGCTTCATTTGATCCTGACTTCCAAAACTTTACATACTTTTCCTTTTTCTTTTTGACCAAATTCATCTCCTTTCTGGACATCCAAGGTTTTCTTACCTTCCCATCCCCATCCTTCCTTCTAACAGGAGCAAACCTTTCCTGCGCCATGTGCAATTGATCTTTAAACAGCCTCCACATGTCTGATGTGGACTTGCCAGAGAAAAGGTATTAATGCTTCTCAGTTCCTGCCTAACGCCTCGTAATTTGCCTGACTCCAATTTATTGTCCCACAAAGACCATGCCCATCCTTACCCATGGCTGTCCTGACAGCTGCAGAGTTGTGCTGGTCACTGTTCCTGACTGTTCAGCCACTGAAAGCTCAGACAGCTGGCCAGGCTCATTACCCAACACCTGGTACTCTCATTGGACGATCCACATATTGATTTAAGAAATCTTCCTGGATACACTTAACAAATTCAGCCCCATCTAAAACCCTTACACTAACAAGGTCCCAGTTTATATTAGGGAAGTTGAAATCCCCCATGACAATAATCTTATTATTTTTACACGTTTCCTGAATCTGTTGCTTGATGTCCCAGTGGCTATCACGGGGTCTGTAGTACCAGCCCATCAATATGATTCAACCCTTCCTGCTCCTGAGTTCCACCCAAATGGACTCAGTGTCTGACCCCTCCAGTACGCCTCCTCTGAGTGCAGCTGTGATATTGCCCAAGTAGTAATGCAACTCCACCCCCTCTTTTACCTCCTCCTCTATCTTTTCTAAAACTTTGGAAACCTGATACACTAATTACTCATTCCTGCCACTCTCTCAACCAAGTTTCAGTAAAGGCTACAACATCATAGTTCCATGTACTGATCCATGCTCGAAGTTCATCACCCTTACCCATAATACTCCTAGCATTAAAATAAAGACACTTGAAACAATCTGTCCTATCATACCTGTTATTTCGATTTTGCCTTTCTTTACCTTCTCTGACATCTACTTTCTGCTCCAATCCTTCCCTGATGCACCTGGGGCTTTGGTTCCCAGCCTCCTGAACAAAGAGTAAAAACCCTCCCGAGTAGCATCAGCAAACTTCCTGGCCAGGGTATAAGTTCCCCTCCAGTTCAGGTGCAACCCGTCCCTCTCAGACAGGTCACCCCTTCCCCAGGAAAGGTTCTAATAATCCAAGAACTGGAAACCTTGTCCCCTGCACCATCTCCTCAGCCACTCATTCATCCGTGCTAACACCCCATTCCCTTTATTCCCACTCCTTGTCTCCAGCCAACGCTCTATCCATCCATTCCTGTAATAACATGGGTTCTTATCTTATTGAGCAGCCTCATGTGTGGCATCTGGACTGAAGCCTTCTGAAACTTCAAGTAAACTACACCGACCGATTCTCTTATGTCTACCCTACCTGTCATTTCCTCAAAGAATTCCAGCAGATCTGTCAGGCAAGGTTTTCCCTTAAGGAAATCATGCTGACTTTAGAGTGTAGTCCATCTGCTCCAGGTGACTTATCCCTCTTCAGACCTTTCAACTTCCTATGCAGCTTCTCCTTAGTGTTAGCAACTGCACTGACATCTGCCCTCTGACGCTCTCAAATTTCTCTCATGCTGCTAGACTGAAGCAAAATACTTAATATTTCATCCATTTCTTTCTCCCTCATTATTACCTCACCAGTGTAATTTTCCAACAGTTCAATATCCACTTCCACCTCTCTTTTACTCTTTAGATACCTGAACATAATTTTTGATTTTATTGGCTAACTTTGTATTCCATCTTTTCTTTCTCTCTGACATTTTTATTTGCAATCTGTTGGTTTTTAAAAGCTTCTGACCTCTAACTTCTCACTAATTTTTGCTCTATTTTATGTCCTCTCTTTTGTTTTTATGCTGTCTTTGACTTTTTTCATCAGCCACAGTTGCGTCATCCTCCCTTTAGAATACTTGTTCATCTTTGGGATACAGTATATCAACCCTGTACCTTCTGAGTTGCTGAGAAACTCCAGCCATTGCTATTCTGCTGTCATCCCTGCTAGTGTCCCCTTCCAATCAACTTTGGCCAGCTCCTCCCTCAAGCCTCTGTAGGGTGACATGATTGGGAGAAGTGTACATAATACACAACCACTGACATAGAACTTGGGTCTCATTTTAAGATGCTGGTCTGATGTGATGACGTTATTATGTAAAGAGTTTTAGTGTGGTTTTGTGTTTAGGTTTTGGAGTTCAATAAATATGTTACATGTTTCATTAAGCATAAAACACCTCACTTTGTTTTATTTGTGAAGACATTCTCCGGTGACCCTGATGCTCTGGGATGATTCCAGAGTTATTGAACAGATCGGCCAACGCAGTCACTTTGAAATTGCTGGAGTTTTGGGAGTGGTGAGTCTGCTTGAACAGCTGCCTGAACACGGTAAATACTGACTGCTGAAAACACACCTTTTACTGACTTTTGGACTATTGGAGTCTGAATGCGCCAAACAGCTGTTCTCCTTATCTGGTCTCGGTGATGCTAAGCAGTCAGAGCTAATGGACCACATGTTGTCTCTCCTGGGAAATCACCATCCTTATTTTATTTTTAAAGAGCTCTTCATGCAGCAAATGCCTGATCAAATTCGAAGTCCTCACGAATGCACCTGTGATGGACTACAGGGAGCTTGCTGAAATGATAGTCTACACTCAGCTAGGTGATGGTACGTTGTTCCTCCTCTTTTGTCTACCTCAGCAAGAACCCCAACACAAGGACACTCGTGGTTGTGAAACAGACACCGCCAGGTCTGTGTTTTTACCACGCTCACTTTGCTAGAACGCTAAGTGCTGACTGCCAGTCAGAGGTCTTTGAGCACCGTGGTTCCAGCTGCTAGGGCCGTTTGCTGTTCATTACAGACACTTGTTATGTGACCTGGGTGCTCAAGTGAGTGTGCTGCCAGTAACAGGCAAAGAGAGACAAAACCTTGCCGGGGGCCGCCAACGGCAGCAGGATCCAGATTTACAGGGCAGGACGGGTGACCCTGGGCCACGTTACACGTGGGACTTCATGCTGGCTAAAGTGGCTAGACCTCTGCTCGGTGTAGATTTCTTGTGGGCCCAAGGATTATTGGTCGATCTTAAGATCTGCTGGTGTGTGGATGTGAAGGACTTTGGGTCATTACCCTGCTCCCCCAGTATGTTCCCATGACTCTGTTCAAACATATACACGTGAGTTTCAGTGAATTCCCAAACCTCACCAAGCCCACATTCTCTTCTACAATCACAAAACACGGGGTCGAGCCCCACATTCCCACAACTGACCCGCCAGTTCATGTCCGTGTGTGTAGACTGGACCCAGAAAAGCCAGCGACTGTGAAGGCTGAGCTCGCCAACATGGAAAGACTTGACATTGTATGCCACTGGAGTAGCTGCTTGGCTTCAGCCCTCTGTGTGGGCCCTAGGTCCGATGGTGGTTGCTGTCCACGTGGGTATTACCGGCATCCCAATCGTTACCTCGTCCCACTTCTGCGACATTTTGGCATGTTTATCTGAAAAATTAATTTTTTCCAAAGTCAATCTAGTTAGGGGCTACCATCAGGTGATGTGTGCCTGGAGAACATTCCCAAAACAGCTGTGATAATCCCGTTTGGCATTTCTGAGTTTCTGTGCTTGCCATTGGGGCTGATAAATGCAGCACAGACTTTCCAATGGCTGATGGGCTCTGTATTAAAAGACTCTGAGTTTTGTTTAGTTTACCCTGATAACATACTTGTCAGTGCATCCAAATCCGAACATATGATATACCTAGGTTTGCCTTGTTTATTTGCATATTGTATCGTTCATGATTTGGGAATACTCATTTATACTGTAACTATTGCTTATGTATTCTTTCATGTTCAGTTGAAATGTGTATGTTTGTAATCCCATTATCTATGTATCAATTTTATTTTGTTATTAATAACAATAATAAAAAGATTGAAAAAGAAAAGAAACAAATCCGAACGTGTTATCTCATCTTCACACACTTTTCTAGTGCACAGGCCAACACAGGTTGATTATTAACCCTGCTAAATCCTAGCATGAGCTGTCAGCCATTGACTTTCTTGGCCTTTGCATCTCAGCAGAAGCTGTGAAACCCCTCCCATCAAAAGTAGCTGCTGTTATGGATTTCCCACCGCCCCCCCTCTGCAAAAAAACTACAGTAGTTTTTAGGTATAGTGAACTATCATTCTGAGAGCTGCCGAACTCAGCTCCCCCCACATGGACAACACCCCCAATCAAGTGCTTGACTGGTCAGCGGACGTGACCAGGACATTTGATGATACCAAACAAGCTCTTTCTAACGTGACCCTCCTGGCACACCCGCTCCCCATTTCACCCATGGACGTTACTAATGATGCCTCAGACTGTGCAGCGGGTGCTGAGCACGAACAGTTGATCGGAATTGTGCGGCAGCCGTTCACCTTCTCCAGCCGGCTGGTCCGTCCCCCAAAAGGGAAGTAGGGCATGTTCTGGTTGGCTGCCATTTTCGTTTTCTTCTAGAGGGTTGCCATTTCATAGCGTTCTTTGACCACAAACCCCTCATGCACGTGATGGCCAAAATATCAGAGCCGTGGTCTGCAGGGCAGCAACACCACCTGGCCTACATGGTGAGGTTCACAACTGGTATACGACATATCAATAAAGCCGTGGCTGATTGCTTCTCGCAGCCAGCTATTGAAGCCATAAACATAGGGGATTATGCCGGCATGCCAGCGACCAAGCTACCGACCCAGAGGTCCAGGCTTACCGAACAGTAGTCACGGGTCTGCGGGTGGCTGACATTAAGATCGGGGAAGCTGGGGTTTCTCTCCTGTGTGATGTCTCGACCAGTCACCCTCGCCTCATGGTGCCCGCTGACTGGAGGCAGACTGTTTTTAACTCCATACGTGGCTTCGCGCATCCAGGCCGGAAGACCTCACAGAAACCGGCTGCACTAAAGTTTGTTTGGCACAGCCTCAGAAAGGATTGCGCGATTGGACTCAGCTTGTGTGGAGAGCCAGTGGGCAAATATTAACCGTCATGTCCAGGTTCCAGTGGCATTTTCTGAGGTCCCTGAGCGATGATCAACGTGGACCGTGTTGGTCCTCTCCCTCCCCCACCCCCATGGTTTCAGTCATCTTGGCGGACCGTACCACCAGGTGGCCAGGGGTCATCCCCCTAGCATCGACAATGGCTGCAGACATGGCTCGGACCTTCATCAGCACCTGAGTTGCTCAGTTTGGCACCCCATCTGATATTTCCTCTGACCGTGTCCCCAGTTCACATCAGACTTCAGGGCTGTGATGGCTCAGAACCTTGGTGTTAGGCTACTGCGTATCACCCACAGTCCAATGGCATAGGCAAGTGGTTAAAGGCAGCTCTGAGGGCTTCCCATGGCTCAGAACTGCTCCAAAAGAGGACCTGCGGTTGTTATGTGGGCTGCCCTTATGAGTGCCAGTGATTTTATTCCTGTTGCTATGACCACCTGGTCAGCCTCTCAACAGCGTTCCACCCTCCTCAGTAAATTCAATTCCTATTCACCTGTTTCTGTCTCCTGTTTCTGTACAGCACCCTTGGGTTCCTCTTGACCTACATTCCACCTCATTTGAGTTTGTCCACCTTGATACACACCAATATCCCCTTAGGCCCCCTTATAGTGGCCCATTCTGCACTTTGGAATGGGGATAAAAGACTTTTATCATAGATAAGAAGGGTAAACCTGGATGTATTTTGGTAGATGCCTTAAAGCAGCCCACTAAGATTTGGAGCACTCCACTGCTGTGCCCCTGGCATCACAACAGGATCATGAGTGAGTCAACACATACGTGTCTGAATGAGCCAGAGGCACCTGCTGTTCCTCCTCCAATGGAACACTGGACCTGGGTCGAGCCCCTTGTCTGAGCTCCAGACAAGCTCACAATGCCGGTTTTGGTGAATTCCGGTGGCGGGGGTGGGGGGCTGAGTAATGGGGAGAAATGTACAAAATTCACAGCTCTGACACAGAGTTGGGAGTTCGCTTTAAGAGTCTGGTCTGTTGTGATGACGTAAAGAGTCATTTATTACATAAACAGTTCCAGTGTGCTCTTGTATTTAGGTTTTGGAGTTCAACAGATGTGTTACAGGTTTCATTGAACATAAAATGCATGACGTTCACCTCTGAAATTCCCCTTACTCCACTGTAATAGCAACACCTCGCAAACTGCAGGGTGAATTCCATCATATTACGATCACTGCTTCTTCGCGGTTCCTTTACCTTAAGCTCGCCAATCAAATCTGCTTCATTACACAACACCCAGCCTCGAATAGCCGATCCCTTAGTGGGCTCGACCAAGTGCAGCTTGTAGGTATTCTATAAATTCCCCATCTTGGGATCAAGCACCAAAATGATTTCCCAATCTACCTGCATACTGCAATTCTCTTTATTATCTGCCCTTTCTATCTCTTTTTAAAATTTATATCCGCTATCCTATTAATCTTCCTCTTATTTACAAATGAGAGAAAATCTGCAGATGCTCTTTTATTTATATTGTTTTAAATGTATTTTATTAATTAATTTCTTGAAATGATTATATGATTGGAATATATCTGCTTAAAGACCTTCCAGATTTCAACTAGAGTTTAGCCTAAACTGTTCTCTTACAACTGTTCTCTGGTGAGACCGCACTTAGAGTATTGTGTTCAATTCTGGTCACCTCATTATAGGAAGGATGTAGAAGCTATGGAGAGGGTGCAGAGGAGATTTACCAGGATGTTGCCTGGATTGGAGAACAAATCATATGAAGCAAGGTTAGCAGAGCTGGGACTTTTCTCTTTGGAGCGTAGAAGAATGAGAGGGGACTTGATAGAGGTCTACAAGATCATGAGAGGCATAGATAGGGTGGATAGTCAGTACCTGTTTCCCAGGGCACCAATAGCAAACACCAGAGGGCGTACAAAATTAAGGGAGGGAAGTTTAGGGGAGACATCAGGGGTAAGTTTTTTACACAGAGAGTTGTGAGTGCCTGGAATGACTTGTCAGGGATGGTGGTGGAGGCTAAAACATTAGGGGTATTTAAGAGCCTCTTGGACAGGCACATGGATGAAAGAAAAACGGAGGGTTATGGGGTAGGGTGGGTTTAGTACTTTTTTAAAGGATTATATGGGTCAGTACAACATGGAGGGCTGAAGGGCCTGTACTGTGCAGTAGTGTTCTATGTTCTAACAGGAGATGACCATTTTCCGGAAACGGTCCATATCTTACAGATTTACGATTGCTCTTCTCTGCAAGTCTCTGGCAAGATAATTTCCCAAGAGCCGAGCCAGCAACCCTGAATCCTTTTTACCCCCCCACACATATCCCAACCCACTCTTTTACCTTATTCTCCATATTTGAATAGGTAAGTCTCCTATTATGCTACACTTTGGGTTTGCCCACTTCTGCAATTTCTCTCCAAATCTGAGGGGTCTCAATAACCCCTCCCCTACTCATCAACCCATCTGACCAATTTGAAAGACGACACCGAGTTATAGAATGTGACTCCGTTTCACTGACGGGTTGTGATATCCGGATCACCGTGCGGACACGCGCACTAGGACCCGCCGGCTCCCTGCCGGGACTGGGTCCGCCCGCAGCCCGAAGCGGTCGGAGATTGGAGCCGAGCTCAGCTGAGCCCGAGAAGCGGCTGGCCGCGGAACCGGGGTGACATTGCGGCAGGATACCGGTAAGACAGTTAGTGCACCGACGGTGGGAGCTGACAGGAGCCGATGGCTGTTGACTGGAACCAGCAACTGTGGCGGTACACGGGGTCAGATACACATAGAAGAGATATACAGCGTGTGTTTTTTACACGGGACGGGATACAGCGTGTGTTTATTACACGGGGACGGGATACAGCGTGTGTTTATTACACGGGGACGGGATACAGCGTGTGTTTATTTCACGGGACGGGATACTGCGTGTGTTTATTACACGGGACGGGATACAGCTTATGTATGTGTGCGCGTTATCGGGGCGGGGGGACGAGACTCGCTGTGTGTGCGTTACACGGGGGACGAGACTCGCTGTGTGTGCGTTACACGGGGGACGAGACTCGCTGTGTGTGCGCGCGCGTTACACGGCGGGGGAGGGGTTGCAGACACGGTGCTTCCAATAACACGAATCAGCTACAGTGAGCCCAATACAGTATTAGGATTTATCAGCCCAATAACCAATCAACTGCAGTGTGTTCAATAACAGAATTTCCCTACAGCTGTCCAGCACCGGAGATCAGTTACAGTTGTCCATAGCAGAATCCCGCCAAGCACATCAGATGACCGGCCGCACACACAGTGAATCCTCCAATAAAGGTTTAGTTGCAGTGCATTGAGAATCCGGAGCAGGATCTGGAGGTTAATGAGCAGGGTGGGACTGGAGGCTGAAATGTGTTGATTTCAGTGCACAGAGTCTGATGGGAATTTCTGTCCCTGAGCCGGAATTTTGGTGTTAGGGCCATTGTGGAGACATGGTTCCTGGAATGTTCTAAGGTTTCATTGTTTAGGGAGAGGGAGAGGGGAGCTGGAGGGTGATATTACTGATGAGGGAGTTGAGAGCTGGAGGGTGATATTACTGATGAGGGAGAAGGTCACACACAGAGGACCCACTGGGGTGGAGGGACATTGGTAGAGCTCAGAAATAAGAAAGGTGTAGTTGCTTTGATGTTTGCAGTATAGGTCTCCCAAAAGCCAGCAGGAGACGGGAACAACAATGTAGACAGCAGTAAAATCAACAGCAGTTGTCTAGTGGTCAAGCTTAACCTTACTAATATTTTCAATGTAAGAGGCTTCGTTGGGACAGAATTTGTTAGGTGTGTTGAAGAGCGTTCCTTGAGGATGGATAATCCAAGGAGAGGAAGGACCACGCTGGACTTGCTTTTCAGAAATTTACTTGGGCAGGTTTCAGTGGGAGAGTGTTTTGGGAACACTGACAACTCCTTGAGTTTAAGGTGGTTATGAAAAGGGTAAGTCTGGATTTTGTGGGGAGGGCAAATTTTGACATTGTTAGACAGGAGCTGGGGGCAGAGGTCAACTACACATCGGACAGGTGGGATCAGAGTTTGGGACCAGCATGTTCCAGTAAGGATGAAGGACAAGGATGACAAATTTGGTAACCTTGGGTTAGCAGAGAGGCTGTGAATTGAGTCAAAAAGGATAAGGAAGCAAATGCAACATGTCCCCTGAGTATCTCATTCTCATCCTTTCTGTTCCCCTGGGTAAGGAATCCCCTAACATCAGAGCTCATCTCCTTTCCTCTCTTCTCTTTGAGCCACAGAGCCAGAGAGCTGACTGCTGTAACTTTCCTCTGCTAGTTTATTTCCCCCCCCCCCCCACAGTATCCTGTTGCTGAGGGGGATGGCCAAAGGAGGACTCCGCACTGGCTGTTTATCCCCATTCCCCTTCTTTACTGTCATCCAGTTTCCCATGTTCTCCACCTTGGGTGTAACTACCTCTCTACATTTTATCTGTCACCCCTTCAGCCTCCTGAATGATCCAGAATTCATCCAGTTCCAGCTCCAACTCCTTGAAGCAGATTGTTAGAAGCTGCAGCTGAATGCACTGTTTGCAGGTGTCGTTGTCAGGGACACCAGAGGTCTCCCTGCCTTCCCCCATCCTGCAAGAGGAGCATTCCATTGCCAACAAGAGAAAATCTGCAGATGCTGGAGGAACTCAGCAGGTCAGGCAGCGTCTATAGAAAAAAATACAGTCAATGTTTCAGGCTGAGACCCTTCGGCAGGACTGCAGACAAAGGAGCTGAGGAGTAGCTTCGAAAGCTGGGGGAGGGAGAGAGAAATGCCAGGCGATCGGTGAAACTGGGAGAGGGAGGGATGAAGCAAAGAACTGGGAAGATGATTGGTGAAAGAGACAGAAGGCCATGGAAGAAAGAAGGGGGGAGGAGCACCAGCGGGAGGCGATGGGTGGGCAAGGAGATACATGAGAGAGGGGCGAGGGGATGGAAAATGGTGGGGTGGTGGAGGCATTACTGGAAGTTTGAGAAATCGATGCTCATGCCATCAGTTTGGAGGCTCCCCAAATGGAATATAATGTGTTGTTCCTCCATATTGGAATAAGAATGGGATTTGGAATCCTGCTTGTTTTCCCCACCTTTCAACTCTACTCCTCAGCTTTTTCTCAACAGCCCTCCTGAATGGTTTCGGCCCAAAACATTGCCTGCACTTTTTTCTATAGATGCTGCTTGGCCTGCTGAGTTCCTCCAGTACTTTGTGTGTGAAGCATTCATCTATCCTGTTTGGTAACCCTACTGTTGTAACTGTGCAATTATAAACAATAAATAAATTGAGAAAAGAATCCAGCTACAGCTTTTTGCCTTCTTCCACTCCAGCATCTCCTTGCTGAAGCCTCAAACTCCCCACTCTAACTCTGCCCACTCAATGAATAGCCACTCCACTGGCCTTTGCCTTATTTTTATTTGCCCTTTCTATTAAATCCCGATCACTGATTGGCTATTAGTTCACATGCCGAAACTCCCATGACGCTGCTTTCTAATGCACACTCTGTATGAGGAGGAATTTATTTAGCCAGAGGTTGCTGAATTTCTGGAATTCATTGCTACAGGTGGTTGTGGAAACCAAGTCACTGGGTATATCAAAAGTGGAGATTGATAGGTTCTGGATTAGTAAGGGTGCCAAAAGTTATGGAGGGAGGGCAGAAGAATGGGGTTGATCGGAAAAACAAATTGGCCATGATGGCATGGCACGGCAGATTTAGTGAGCCAAGTGGCCTAATCCTGTCCTTTGTTTTATAGCCTAGCATCAAAGTTGCTGTTTTCAGGAATGAGTGGGGGTTATTTCTATAACACGTTAGCATTAAAAACACAAAAAATGTTGGGTGTCTTTGTAGGCACCAAGATCAATAAATCTTCAAAGGCAGGGGTGGAAATTTTTGGGGCCCTAAAAGAAATCAGCCTACACTTGGGAAAAGTGGAACAGATCAGGATAGTCTGTCCTGCTTTGTGGTGGGAGATCCTGTCTGACTAATTTGTTTGTGTTGATGAGTACAGTGCTGCTTATATGGACTTTGGGATGGTCTTGGACAAAGTCCAAAATGTTAGAAACCACAGATAAATTGAATCCAGAGTCCACTTGATAATGGGAGGTAGAAGATGACAGCCTTTGTGACTGGAAACTTGGGAGCAGAAGTCACCAAAAAGGATTGAACATAGGAGATTCCAGGCCCCTCGGCCCACAATGTTGTGCCAAGCATGGAAGCTACTTGGTGCTGGGACCATCTGTTAATGACACACAGAACAATATGGATATAAATGTCAGAGATAGGAATGGTAAGTTTGCAGATAAGACCAAAATTGGTGGTGAGGAGGATGGCCTTAGATTACAGAACAATTTTTAGCTGGTAAAGCAATGGAAAATGTAACTTAATCCCAAAAAGAGTAAGATGATGCATTTTGGGAGGTTTGTTAATGGTGAGATGTACACTGTGAATAGTAGGGCCCTCGTGAATATTGTTTTATATTGGTCTGTGTATCAAGATAGTGATAAGCTTGTCTTGCATACAGTTCGTACAGATCAAATCATTATTCTGTCCATCGATACAGAACAAGGTAAAACAATAATGATTGGGAATAAAGTGAATGCAGGAAGTGAGATAGTGAGCAGCCCAGAGCACATCTTATCGTACAAAAGCTTTGTTGAAAAGTATGGTGAAAGTAGATTCTTCCCGTAAGCCTGGTGGTTTCAGGACATTGTATCTCTTGCCTGATGGGGGGGTGGGGGAGAAGAGGGAATGTCTGGGGGTGGGTGGCTGAGGCGCTGAGAAGTGTGGACAGAATCCGTAGGTAGAGGCTGGTTTCTATGATGTACCGAGCTGTGTCCACAGCTCTCTGCAGTTTCTAACAATCATGTGCAGGGCACTTGCCATAACAAACTATTACCCATCCAGACTAAATGCTTTCTATGCTGCATTGATAAATATTGGCAAGACTCAGTGGGGACATGTTGAATTTCTTTAGCCTTCTGCAGAAGTGGAGGCATCGGAGAGCTTTCTCAGATGTGACGTTACTGTTGATGGACCAGGACAGGCTATTGGTGATGTTCGTACCTAGCAACTTGAAGTCTCTATGTCAGTGCTACTGACACCGACAGGACCATGTGCACCAACCCCCCCCCCCCCCCCCCAAGTCAACAACCAGCACTTTTGTTCAGATTGAGGGAAAGGTTGTTGTCACGACAACGTGTTACCCAGTGCCTTTATCTTCTTCCTCAGATCAGATGGATCAAGATCTGAGGGACCTTGGGCACTTGTCAATAGGATCTTAACTTTGGCACTGCAGGTAGATAAAGTGGGGAAGAGGTTGACCTTCATTAACTGGGGCAATAGAAAAGCAAAAGGACTCTGCCACTTTATAAAATCCTGATAGACTATGGGGGAGTATTCTGGGTAGCTTTGTTTGCAGGTGCCTGTTGTGGAGAGGGTGCACTGGAGATTCAACAGGGACAGAGTGTGTCAGTGATGAGAGCTTGGATTAGCTGGCTTTGCTTTCCTTGGTGCGAATGAAGTCGAGGAGCAGTCTGATAGAGAGAGGGTGATGGTCGTCATAGTGACGAGCATTTTGATAGGGAGAAGGTGATGGTCCTCATAGTGACGAGCATTCTGATAGGGAGAGGGTGATGGTCCTCATAGTGACGAGCACTCTGATAGGGAGAGGGTGATGGTCCTCATAGTGACGAGCATTCTGATAGGGAGAGGGTGATGGTCCTCATAGTGACGAGCATTCTGATAGGGAGAGGGTGATGGTCCTCATAGTGTCGAGCATTCTGATAGGGAGAGGGTGATGGTCCTCACAGTGACGAGCAGTCTGATAGGGAGAGGGTGATGGTCCTCATAGTGTCGAGCATTCTGATAGGGAGAGGGTGATGGTCCTCATAGTGACGAGCAGTCTGATAGGGAGAGGGTGATGGTCCTCATAGTGTCGAGCATTCTGATAGGGAGAGGGTGATGGTCCTCATAGTGACGAGCATTCTGATAGGGAGAGGGTGATGGTCCTCACAGTGACGAGCATTCTGATAGGGAGAGGGTGATGGTCCTCATAGTGTCGAGCATTCTGATAGGGAGAGGGTGATGGTCCTCATAGTGTCGAGCATTCTGATAGGGAGAGGGTGATGGTCCTCACAGTGACGAGCAGTCTGATAGAGAGAGGGTGATGGTCCTCATAGTGTCGAGCATTCTGATAGGGAGAGGGTGATGGTCCTCATAGTGACGAGCATTCTGATAGGGAGAGGGTGATGGTCCTCACAGTGACGAGCATTCTGATAGGGAGAGGGTGATGGTCCTCACAGTGACGAGCAGTCTGATAGAGAGAGGGTGATGGTCCTCATAGTGTCGAGCATTCTGATAGGGAGAGGGTGATGGTCCTCATAGTGACGAGCATTCTGATAGGGAGAGGGTGATGGTCCTCACAGTGACGAGCATTCTGATAGGGAGAGGGTGATGGTCCTCACAGTGACGAGCATTCTGATAGGGAGAGGGTGATGGTCCTCACAGTGACGAGCATTCTGATAGGGAGAGGGTGATGGTCCTCACAGTGACGAGCAGTCTGATTGGGAGAGGGTGATGGTCCTCATAGTGACAAGTAGTCTGATAGGGCCGTGTGGGGGCAGAGAGAGGGTGATGGTTGTCATAGTGACGAGCAGTCTGATAGAGAGAGGGTGATGGTCCTCATAGTGACAAGTAGTCTGATAGGGCCGTACGGGGGCAGAGAGAGGGCGGTTGGTCTCCACAGTTGACGTACCTAAGAGCAGAGGCCACATGTTGAAGGTGTGGAGTAAATGTTATAAAGGGGATTTGAAGGAAAATGTCCAATCACACAAAATAGCTGGTGTGCCCATAAATAAAATGATGTCAGTTTGTGTGCGTGAGAAATAAAGTCACCTATTATATTTCTAGTAACAATGAAAGGCTGTAATGTGGCTAATTACATAAATCAGTTACAGAGGATCTAATCACTACTGTCTGCCCTATATGAGGCATCTCCATGGTGTGCCCAGAACATAAATCAGCCAGTTTGTTTAATGAGGGAAATCAGATGCAATAGCCAAAATTATCATACCAGACTCTCAATAATTAAGGGATTCAGTTAATATGCATCACTACCAATCCAGTGGGCAATGAGTAACAAGGCGCTGAGAAACACGAAATACTTATTTCGCACAAGAAGCATCTCCAAGTAAATATCAACATTTTCTGATTAACTGCTGTGTCAAATAATTGTATTAATTGATAAGTACTGGTATTTGTTTATTGTATGTCAGAGTATCAGGAATCCTGGACTATTTTGACAGGGAAGGAAGTCATTCAGCCTATTACAGCTGCACTAGCCAATCAAGTGTGTCGTCTGAACCCATCTCTCAATGTCTGATGGTCTGAACCCATCTCTCAATGTCTGATGGTCTGAACCCATCTCTCAATGTCTGGTCGTCTGAACCCATCTCTCAACACCTGGTCGTCTGAACCCATCTCTCAACGTCTGGTCGTCTGAACCCATCTCTCAACGTCTGGTCGTCTGAACCCATCTCTCAACGTCTGGTCATCTGAACCCATCTCTCAACGTCTGGTCTTTAGCTTGCAGCCTGCACCTCGCCCACATCCTTTCCAAAGGTGCTGGGAATTCCTGCCTCTTTAACACTCCAGAGCACTCTCTCCTCTGGATCATTTTCAAAATTTTCCCTCTAATCCATCTACAAATAATTGAGCTAAGGGAAAAGGGTCTTGACCATTTACTCTGTTTGAGTCCCTCAAGATTGGGTAGATTGGGGGAATGGGCAAAGAAGTGGCAAATGAATTACAATGTCAGAAAATATACGGTCATTCACTTTGGTAGAAGAAATAAATGGGCAGACTATTATTTAAATGGGGAGAGAATTCAAAGTTCTGAGATGCAATGGGACTTGGGAGTCCTCATGCAGAATACCCTTAAGGTTAACCTCCAGGTTGAGTCGGTGGTGAAGAAGGCAAATGCAATTTTGGCATTCATTTCTAGAAGAATGGAGTATAGGAGCAGGGATGTGATGTTGAGGCTCTATAAGACACTGGTAAGACCTCACTTGGAATACTGTGTGCAGTTTTGGGCTCCTTATTTAAGAAAGGATGTGCTGACATTGGAGAGGGTTCAGAGAAGATTGACTTGAATGATTCTGGGAATGAGAGGGTTAACATATGAGGACTGTTTGACCTCTCTTGGACTGTACTCCTTGGAGTTTAGAAGAATGAGGGAGACCTCATAGAAACATTTTGAATGTTGAAAGGCATGGACAGAGTGGATGTGGCAAAGTTGTTTCCCATGGTGGGGGAGTCTAGTATGAGAGGACATGACTTGAGGATTGAAGGGCGCCCATTCAGAACAGAGATGTGAAAGTATTTTTTTAGCCAGAGGGTGGTGAATCTATGGAATTTGTTGTCACGGGCGGCAGTGGAGGCCAAGTCATTGGGTGTATTTAAGGCAGAGATTGATAGGTATCTGAGTAATCAGGGCATCAAAGGTTATGGTGGGGGAATGGGACTAAAGGGGAGATTGGATCAGCTCATGAAATGGCAGAGCAGGCTTAATGGGCCGAATGGCCAACTTCTGCTCCTTTGTCTTATGGTCTTATGGACTAAGATTTTATACACCTCAATTTAATCTTCCCTCAGCCTCTTCCGTTCCAAGGAAAAACCACCCCAATTTGAATCTTTTCTTATAACTACAGTCTTGCAGCCTTAGCAACATCCTTGTAAGTCTCTCTGTGTTCCCTTGTTGTGTCTGGCTGTAATCTGGTAACTACGACTATGTGCAACATTCAAGTTTTGGTCTAACTAGAGTTCTAGCATAGGCTCCCTACATTTAAATCTCAACTGTTATCAAGCATCACAAAAGCAAGGCATGATGAAACCCCACAGATAACAGACCCCATGTTAAAAGTACCTGTGAGCCCGTAAGGAGTTTGGACGTTCTCCCTGTGACCACGTGGCTTTCCTCTGGGTGCTCTGGTTTACTCCCACATTCCAAAGACTCAGTGGTCAGTCATTGTAAAATGTCCTGGGATTAGGCTGGGATTAAATTGGATTTCTGGGCGTTGCGGCTCCAGGGATGGAAGGGCCCATTCCACAGGGTATCTCAGTGAGTAAATACAAAATGAAACTTCTCTAAGCATCACTGAGCCAGTTTGGGACCTAACCTGTCATATCCCAGGCCTGGCTGGTGTAAGAGCAATACTAAAGTCCACGGACACATGTCTGCATTAGACCCTGCTCAGAAACCGTTTAATCCGCCATTAGGTTTCTGAATGGCCCGTGAAATCATGAATACTACTTCATTGTTCTTTATTTGCAAGATTTATGCTCAATTTATAGTGATTTTTATATTTTTTTGCAGTAAACTGCTGCTGCAAAACAAATTTCGCAAACTGTGTCAGTGATAATAAATCCGATTCTCCAAATATATCCATGCTGACCATCTCTGAATGAATCTGTGCCCTTCCAAATGAAAGTCTATTGTTTTTCTCGGTAACTTTTCCTAATTAATTAACTGGTTAGCTTGTGAATATTTGATTTAGCTCTTTCTCCTTTGAACAGGGTAAATTAATCGTAGCTCTCCAGTCTGTAGACAGGCAGGTTTGTTTGAAACATTATAGTTACACCTTCTTTCATTTAACAACCTGGAGTATATTTAATTTGGGCCAGGCGATTAATTAATTCAAAGATGCTAACTCCATCCATCTATACTGTATTTCAGTTACATCTCTTTAGGACCATCATGAGGGAATGTTTCCATGTGAGTCACTCATAGACCCCCCCCCCTTTTTTTGGGAGGGGTTTTCTGGAAAAGCCCTGCTCTTTCCTGAGTTACAGTCAGTGACCAGTTCATTAGGTATACCTGTGCAGCTTGTTAATGTGAATAGCTAATCAGGTGGCAGGAACTCAAAGCCAACTCAAAGCCAGACGTGCTCAAGGGGTTCAGTTGTTGTTCAGGCCAAACACCAGGATGGGGAAGAAATGTAGTTTTTGTGAAGTTGAGAATGGTGTGAAAAACAAACAAAACAAAAACAAGTGAGGTGAGAATGACAATGGCCAGACCGGTTCAAGCTGACAGGAAGGTGACAATAACACAAATAACCATGTGTCACAACAGTGAGAAGAGCTTCTCAGAATGCACAACACTTTGAAGTAGATTGGCTACAGCAGCAGACGACCATGGTCATGCAATCAGAGGCCGCTTTATTAGGTAGCTCCGGTACCCGGTGGGGTGACGTCTGAGCACATGCATTTCCTCCCTGTCCAAGAACAGAATTCAGTGGCAGTGATCCCAACAACAAAATGCAGCGGAGATTTTCTACGCCATGAGCGAGCAGAGAGATCAACCTCAGTAATAGTCCAATAGCAGGAATCTGTTTTTGTGTGCCTGGTAACATTATATCTAATAACTATTTATTATATGTCTTTGGATTTTCTATTACTTGCTAATATATTTTTACACCATCTCTGTGCTTTTAAAAATAATTTTCTTACTTTTCCCATGAAATGTTATATATTCTTCTGTCTCACTGCAACACTGTTGTAGGTTTTAACTTCTCTCTGCACCTTGACATCCACAGGCCCATGTTTTGTCAGCTCATCATCCTTTGAATTTCTTTTCTTCATTGCCGTAAGGATGAAGAACAGCTTCCCTTCAAACAGCTGTTTTCAGTAAATTTTACTAAATCACTAACTGGCCTCATAAACTTGGCCTTAAGCCCAATTTAGGAATGATAATCTTGCTTTATACTTGACCTCTTCCATAACTGTACTAAATGAAACTCTCAAAAAAGATTTCCACTGGTATTCCTTCCACTTGCTCAGCTTCATTCTCAAGTCTGCCATGGAAATCACCTCCTGTGTCTAATGACAGAATTGAGAGGCAGTGTTTCTGATTGCAGGCTGCGTAAGGCATCAGAAATCACCTACACTGCGACTGATGGAGATAAACCAGCCTCAGTAGCAATGTAGCAGAAATCCATTACAATGTACAGCAAGTAGCAACATTGTGTCAGTTCAATGAGTCTGATAAAGGAAATGTTGCAGTGTCCACTGGTACAGTAATCACTGCAGTGTGTTTGGGAAGAAAATTCCCTTACACAGTCTTCAAATCTGCTGTGCAATAATGGTCTACCGATGAGGACTGGCAGATTGGTTCTGTGCAGACACCAGAGTTCAATCAATTGGTTCTGTGTAGAATCAGAGTTCATAGGGCTTTACGGCAAGGAGGTCTGTTTTCCTAGACTGACTGATATCCAAAATCTTTATCTTGAAAATATTCAATGAGTTATCCTCCACAGCTCTCTGGTGTTGAAAATTCCAAAGATTGACCCTGTTACTTCACATCTCTGTCTTAACTGAACACTGCCCTCAAATTCTAGTTACTCCCATGAGAAACAATATCCTCTGGCACCCACCCTGTTAATCCTGCACAGAATCTTGTTTGAAAAAAAAATCATCTCCCACTCTTCTAAACTCCAAATGTACATAAATAACACCTTAGTCCTAGTGGGTCTTCTCTGAGCCACCTTGTGTGTTTATTTTTAATCTCCCCGTGTCGTCAAGGCCACATTTCTGTTTGTCTTTCCCATTAATAGTAGCACCTACCTGCTAGCTTTGTCTACCATATTGCTCCTTACACACGTGAATACAGACACAGGCACACAGTCGTAGGATCTTCCAGCATGGGGACCTGCCCTTCAGCCCAACCCCTCGGTACTGTCCAGTGAGCTAGTCCCGTGTAAGTGTGTTTAGCCCACAGCCTTCAAAACCTCTTCGATCCACACGCTTATTTTCGATGTTGCTCTTGTGCCCACCTCAGCCACGGTTTCTGGAAGTGGAACTGCGATTGGTTTATTATTGTCACCTGTACTTTGATAAGTGAAAAGCTTGTCTTGTGTACTGTTCATACAGATCAGATCATTACACAGTGCATTGAGGTAGAACAAGGTAAAGCAATAACGATGCAGAATAAAGTGCAACAGCTACAGAGAGCATGCTGTCCCAGTAAACGACAGAGCACAAGTTTATAATGAGATAGACTGTGAGGTCAAGAGCCCATCTTATTGTACAGGGCAGTAGAAGTCAGCTTTGAGCCTGGTGTTATGTGTCTTCTGTCCAGTGGAAGAGGGGAGAAGAGACGATGTCCAGGTTGGGTCAGATCTCTGATTATGCTGGTGCTTTACTTTGGTAGCAAGTATGGACAGAGAGGGAGGAAGCCCATTCCGAATACGTACCACCCTGATGTCCCTTTTAAATCTCTTACCTCTGATCTGAAACCTAAGCCCTCTTGTTTTTAGCTTCCCCCTCTCTGGGGGCAAAAGACTGTTTTCACCTTGTGTATACCCCTCAATCTTGAGCGTTTCAGGGAATAGAATTCTAGTCTATGCTACTTCTCATTGTAACTCAGGCCCCCGTGTCCGAACACGTTCTGCACTCTTTCTGGTTTAATAACATGTTTCTTATCCAGGCTGCCTTAAGCTATACACAATTGCTCCAAGTGTGACCTCACCAGTATCTTTCACATTATAACTGCAAAATGAAACCTATCGAATGGTGAAAGGCCTTGACAGAGTGGATGTGGAGAGGACGTTTCCTATGGTGGGAGAGTCTAGGACCAGAGGACACAACCTCAGAATAGAGGGACGTTCTTTTAGAATGGAGATGAGGAGGAAATTCTTTAGCCAGAGAGTGGTGAATCTCTGTAATTCTTTGCTACAGGCAGCTGTGGAAGCCAAACCTTTGTGTACGTTTGAGGCAGAGGTTGATAGGTTATTTACTGGTCAGGGCATGAAGGAATACAAGGGGAAGACTGGAGATTGGGGCCGAGAGGAAAAAATGGATCCACCATAATGAAACGGTGGAGCAGACTTGATGGGCCAAATGGCCTAAGTCATCTCCTGTATCTTATGATCTTATAACTTCCCAACCCCTGTACTATAGCCCTGACTGATGAAGGCCTGCGTGCTGAATACCTTCTTCACCATCCTGTCTACGTGAGATGCTGCTTTCAGCGAAATGTGTGCCTGTACTGTCAGGGGGGTCTCTGTTCCATAACACTCCCCTGGGTCCCACCATTTGCTGTACAAGTCTTATCCTGGCTGGATCTTTTCAAATGCAATGCTTCTCTTCATCTGGATTGAAAGCCATTTACTAATTCTCAGCAATACCCTGCTAATCACTCTTTCATAATCATTCACACTGTCTGCAACACCAGCTGGTTTAGTACCATTTGCCAATTTACTAACCGTTCATCCAAATCATTTATAAAAATTACAAACAGCAGGTATCTCTGCACCGACTCCTGTGGCACACCACTAGGTATAGGCCTCCAGTCTGAGAAACAACTCAACTGTCTCCACGAGGAAATCTGCAGATGCTGGAAACCCAAGCAACACACACAAAATGCTGGTGGAACACAGCAGGCCAGGCAGCATCCATAGGGAGAAGCGCTGTTGACGTTTCAGGCCAAGACCCTTCGTCAGGACTAACTGAAAGAAAAGATAGTAAGAGATTTGAAAGGGGGAGGGGGAGATCTGAAATGATAGGAGAAGACTGGAGGGGGTGGGGTGAAGCTAAGAACTGGAAAGTTGATAGGCAAGAGGGATACAGAGCTGGAGAAGGGAAAGGTTCATGGGACAGGAGGCCTCAGGAGAAAGAAAGGGGGAGGGTGGGGAACAGGCAAGGAGTGATTGTGAGAGGGACAGAGAGAGAAAAGCTGTCTCCTTTTGCTTCCTACCACTGAACCTAATCCAGTATCTGCCCTGGATCCCTTGTCAGCTAACCTTCCAGACTGGCTTGCCATGAGAGAACTTGTCAAAGGCCTTGCTGAAGTCTATACAGACAACATCCACTACCCTACCCTCCTCAAAGAACTCCAAAAGATTTGTCGGACATGACTTCCACCTACATAGCCATGTTTTTGGTCCTGGATCAAACCCTGTCTCTCCAAATGTTGGTTCACCCCTGACCCTCAGAATTTAGCCACCACTGATGTCAGACATACTGACCTGTTGTCTGTTCGAGGACAGTGTCAATGTTCTGCTTTTCTCCTCTTCTCACCAGTTGCTTCTGCTGTAAGTTACCCCTCTAATGTTGTCTCCTTCTGTGTGTTAGCACTGTCCAACTTCCTGGGCATGTCCCTCAGCCCCACGTTTCACGATGTTTCTACAACTGACTCCATTAACCCATTGTATAACTTTTTCCCATTACAACCCCTGTCACAGATATTCCCTTTATCCTATCCATTCCTTCCTCATCGTCTCCAACACCAAAGGCTGCTGTTCTGTCTTTTGCAGTTCTGATGGGTACTGCCCGACTCACTGAGCGTTTCCCCATTATTTGTTTTTATTTCAAGTTTCCAGCATGTGCAGCATTTGTTATTTCCTTGCTGTTGTCTGTAAAGAGTTTCTACGTTCTCCCCATGACCGTGTGGGTTTCCACTGGGAGCTCGGGTTTCTTCCCACAGCCCAAAGATGCACAGGTTGGTAGGTTGATTGGGCATTGTGTGATTAGGTTAGGGTTGAATTGGGGGTTGCTGGGTGGCAAGGTTCAAAGGGCAGGAGGAGCCTGTTCTGCGTTCTACCTCAATAAAATAAATAAACTTTCCCCTCTGCAGCCTCCTGGCTCTCTTCCCTCCTGTAATTAGCACTTCCCCCTAATCAGAGCTTTCATCTAAGTCATTAGAATGGAGGGGTTCCCAGCCTGGGGTCTATGGACACCTTGCTTAATGACATTTGTCCATGGCTTCAGAAAGGTTGGGGGCCCCTGTGAGCATGGATTGTAGCTCTGGCTTTGGCTGTTGTGGGTACAGCTCGATGACCTGGAAATGCCCCTTTATCTCAGCTCTGTTTTCTATTCATGTCGATGTATTAGCCCTCACCAGTGCTGCAACCATACAGGTGAATGTTACAAAATGTCTTTTAGAAGCCCCATGCACTGCACGTACAGGTTTCCCTTATTCACCTGCTCGTTACATTCTCAAAGGACACCAGTGAGTTTCCCACATTATACTTCCTTTCCTGAAAATCATGCTAACTAAACTTCCTGTTTGAGATGGCACAACTGAAGGCATGGGACAGCTCTCAAGAAATCCGACTAAAAACATGGCTAATAACATTTTCTGAATTAGATTGTGGTAAATCACTGCATCAAACAGTGAAGAGGCGAAGCTGGAAGAACCAGGATGGTGCTTTGCAAAGCCGAAGCAAGTTGTGTTCAAAACCTTTGAACGCTGAGCCAATTTGGAAAGGTCAAGATCAGCTTTGGGCAGGGTGGTAAGGTCTAGGCTTGGAGCATTTCGCTGCGGTGGGGCCCCAGTCCTAATGCGAGGCACAATCCACTGTTTGGACAACGCCAGCCCAGATAGACTGGAAAGGCATGGTGTCAGGACCAGAGGCGAGGGTCTGGCCAATTTCGTGCTGAGGCTGTGAGACTGCCCCAGCTTCTGTGATTTGTGTCTGTAAGCTTCGCAGTGCTCTGCCCTGCTGATGTGATGAATGGAGACTGAAGCTTTGGGCCTGCTAATGGCTGCTCCGGGATCTTAGATCCGTGGACTTGATTCGGTTCTGAATGCTGTTGCTTGCGTGATTTATGTTCTTCTCTTTCTCTGCACACTGGGGATTGGTCTGTGTTTTTAAAAATTGGGTTCTTTGGGGTATCCTGCTTTGTGTCTGTCTATAAGGAGATGAATATCAAAGTTGTATAATTTATACATACTTTCATAATAAGTATACTTTGAATTTTTGAATGTAGCTCTGTGATTGGATTATGATTTTCTAAATGTCCTTTAATTACCTTCTGAATGAAATGCATTCTGATATTTCCCTTTTTAAATAATGCATTACTTCCAGTGATGGGTATCAGATGACCTTGCATTTAATTTTTGGCTTTTTATCACCACTGTGTTTGCCATTTGGAACAAAAATAAGTCTTTTCCAGAATCCAGGTCATTCTGAAAGAAAGAGACCAGTGTCTGTACTGTCTATGTGGTCATATCATATAAGATGCCAGTTACAAGACATCTAGCCCAGAGACTTATCACGTTTAACTCAGAAAGCTTTGTTCACAGGGCATGGATGTTGGTGCCTTTGCTGGCAGTTATTGTCCATCTCTGGTTATCCTGTAACTGAGGAGGAGAGTCAACCACTTTGGCAAGCCTAGAGTCACAAATCAGCCGGACTAGATAAAGATGGGAGATTCTTCCTCCGCAGTTTATTTGTGAACCTGATGGTGTTTTTCTTTTTGTGACAACTCGGTAGTTTTGTGGTTACAATTGCCGAGGCTGCCTGTTACTTTTTGATTTTTGTGATTTAAATTCCCTCAGTGTCCTCGGTGGGATTTGAACTCTGCATGTCTCTTCGGTCTACCTAGCTCCTTTTCACTAGTTATTGTGAGGTTCATGGTTGGTGTTTGTTCTATTAGAATTGAGATGCTTCCATTGTTGGCTGCTTTGAAGAAAGGTAGAAATTATTTCCTCAGAGAATTTGCCATTTCCTTTTGTTTGGATTTATTTCCAGAACCCCATCTGTGAATCAAATAACCTCAATCTTGAGTTATTTTTCAATTCTTAGAGCCATACAACATGGAAACAGGCGCTTTAGTCCAATTTGTCCTCTCTGTCTGCGTGTGGCTTACGGCCCTCTATACCTCTCTCAATGTATTGATCAAGATGGCTTTTAAATGTAGCTAATGTCCCTACCTCACCCACTGTTTCTGGCAGCTCATTCCAAATACACACCACTCTTAGCATGAAGAAGCTGTCCCTGATGCCCCTTTAAATCTCTCACCTCTGATTTGGATACTATGCCCTCTTGTTTTAACGTCTGCTCTCTGAGGAAGAGACTGTACTTTCACCCTGTCTTGGTCCCCTAATCTTGTATACCTCTGTGAGGTCACCCTCAATCTCCTGCGTTCCAAAGAATAAAGTTTTAGTAACTTAGGCTCCTCAGTCCAAACAACATCATGGTAAATCTTTTCTGCACTCTTTCTAGCTTAATAACTTCTCTCCTGTAACAGGTTGACAACAACTACACGTAGTAGTCCGAATGAGGAATGCCTCATGCCTTGTAGAAGTGCAACATGATTTCCATCTCTGTGCCTCAAATGGTGAAGACCAATATAACACATGCTACCTTCACCACCCTATCTACCTGTGATGCCATTCTTAACAAGAAATGCACTTCTACTCCTAAATCCCTCTGTTCCATAGCACTCCCCATTCACTGTCCTGTCCTGGTTTGGCTTTCCAAATGGAAATTCCTCACATTTATCTCTACTGAAAGCCTTTCGCTAATCCTCAGCCCACATACCTAACTGATCGAGATCCCCGCTGTAATTTTCATAACATTCTACACCTTCTATGAAATCTATTTTAGTATCTTCCAGAAATTTACAAACCATGCCTTGTTCATCCGCATCCAAATCATTGATATAAATTACTAACAGCAAAGGTCCCATCTCCAACCCCTGTGGTCCACCACTAGATACCGGTCTCCAATATGAAAGCCAATCTTGGCCATCACCCTCTGCTTTCAATCAGATGTCTCCCCTGGATCCCATACGATCATCCTTCCAGACAAGCCTGTTGTGAGGGACCTTGCAAAGCCCATAAAACTTTATCCTCGTTTAGAACTCTTGTTGTCCTGCTGTAGTAGAGAAATGAAAGGCTGAAGAGAAGGAAGCAGATCTAGAAGATGGAAATAACTATGGTTATTGTGTGCAAGAGAGGGGTGGCAAAGTTAAAAAAAAATAAGGTCGATAAGTTAATGGAGCAAATAAGATAGTCATAAGTTTCTGTTATTGAGACATTCTGGAAAGTTTTTTGTGAGGGTTGAACCAAAGTTTAATTGTTCTACCATTCTGTTTTCCCAATTATATTTTTCAATGCATCGATCTTTATTCACAAGTGTATAAAGATTTTCACAGTCAGACTTGTGCCCTCTGCAAGTTTGTTCTCACACTCCAACCCAGACTTGTTAAGCTTCCTTTGCTACGTTCTAAGATGTTCCCAATCCCCAGCCCTGTGCTTTTTTGGCAATTTGACGTGCCTGATCTTTGCATCTGATACAAACTGTGAGGTTGCACCCTCTTTCCCGAGAGAGAAATGAATGATAGTTATAAGCTGAGTATACACCCTTGGCTATTTTCCATTGCCTTTCCAGTCTCTGATTGGTGAAAAGAACTGACATAAGTATTAGTAAAGAGATACTGCTGGGAAAATCAATAGTGCAGGAATCATAGACTCATACAACACAGAAATGGTTCTTTCAGCACACCTCATCACTATTAACTTTGATGTCTAATCCTGTCCGCCTCTCACCTATATGGACCATTCCAAATGCCTTTTAAACATGGTATTTGTATCTGGCATATCGCCTGCTCTGGCAGCTAGTTCCATATACTTTGTAGTATACTGAATACAGTCTTGTTTGTCACATCAGAAGAAGGAATAGAGAGAGTGCAGATGAGATTCACCATGGAGTTGCTTGGATTGGAGGGCTGTGGTTTAAAGAAGAGATCGGATAGGCTGGGTTAATTCTCACTGGAACATATCAGACTGAGGGGTGACTTTATTGAGTTTCTAAAATTAAGAGGCCCCAGAGCAATTGAGGAGTGAGGATTAAGATCAGAGGGAAGAAATTTAAAAGAAATCTGTGGAGTGAATTTATCACCCAAGGTCTCCCTGCACATCAATGCAAAGATCCCAGCTATTTACTGTACAGGTTCTACCAGAACTTAACTTCCAAAGTGCATTAACTCACACTTCCTAGATCAAAGGCCCCAGCACTGGTTTCAGATGTACAGATAGACAGACACCCTCTGTTTCCTATTTACAAGCCAATTTGGATCCAGTTTGCCAGCGCACCTCAGATCCTTTTGTGCCTTAAGATTCTGGACCAGAATGTCAAATGCAACCTTGTCAAAAGCCTTACTGCAGTCCTTGTTAAACCACATCTGCCACTCTGTCTTCATCAATTTTGTTAATTACTAACCTCAAAAGTAAGGAGGAAGTCACGGAGGGATTGTCTACAGAGTCTCTGTGGGTGGAGGTTAGAAACAGGAAGGGGTCAATAACTTTATGGGGTGTTTTTGATAGACCGCCCAGTAGTAATGGGGACATCGAGGAGCAGATAGGGAGACAGATTCTGGAAAGGTTTATTTATAAGTGTTGTCGTGGTGTGAGAATTTAATTTCCCAAATATCGATTGGCATGTCCCTAGAGTGAGGGGTTTAGATGGGGTGGAATTTGTTGGGTGTGTTCAGGAAGGTTTCTTGACACAATATGTAGATAAGCCGACAAGAGGAGAGGTTGTACTTGATCTGGTATTGGGAAATGAACCTGGTCAGGTGTCAGATCTCTCAGTGGGAGAAAATTTTGGAGATAGTGATCACAATTCTATCTCCTTTACCATATCACTGGAGATGGACAGGAACAGACAAGTTAGGAAAGTGTTTAATTGGAGTAAAGGGAAATATGAGACTATCAGCCAGGAACTTGGAAGCAAAAATTGGAAACAGATGGCCTCAGGGAAATGTAAGGAAGAAATATGGCAAATGTTCAGGGGATATTTGAGTGGAGTTCTGCATTGGTACATTCCAATGAGACAGGGAAAGCATGATGGGTACAGGAACTGTGGTGTACAAAAGCTGTTGTAAGTCTAGTCAAGAAGAAAAGAAGAGCTTATGAAAGGTTCAAAAAGCTAGGCAATGATAGAGATCTAGAAGATTATAAGGCTTGCAGGAAGGAGCTCAAGAAAGAAATTTGGAGAGCCAGAAGGGGCCATGAGAAGGCCTTGGCGGACAGGATTAAGGAAAACCCCAAGGCATTCTACAAGTATGTGAGAAGCAAGAAGATAAGACATGAGAGAATAGGACCAATCAAGTGTGACAGTGGGAAAATGTGTATAGATCCAGAAGAGATAGCAGAGGTACTTAATGAGTACTTTGCTTCAGTATTTGCTATGGAAAAGGATCTTGGTGATTGTGGGGATAATTTACAGTGGACTGAAAATCTTGAGCATGTAGATATTAAGAAAGAGGATGTGCTGGAGCTTTTGGAAAGCATCAAATTGGATAAGTCACTGGGACTGGATGAGAAGTACCCCACGCTACTGTGGGAGGTGAGGCAGGTGATTGCTGAGCCTCTGGCGATGACCTTTGCATCATCAATGGGGACGGGAGAGGTTCCGGAGGATTGGAGGGTTGTGGATGTTGTTCCATTATTCAGGAAAGGGAGTAGAGATAGCCCAGGAAATTATAGACCAGTGAGTCTTACTTTGGTGATTGGTAAGTTGATTAAGAGGCAGGATTTATGAACATTTGGAGAGGCATAATATGATCAGGAAACGTCAACATGGCTTTGTCAAAGGCAGGTCATTCCTTACAAGCCTGATTGAATTTTTTGAGGATGTGACTAAACACATTGATGAAGGTAGAGCAGTAGATGTAGTGCATATGGATTTCAGCAAAGTATTTGATAAGGTACCCCATGCAAGGCTTATTGAGAAAGTAAGGAGGCATGTGATCCAAGGGGACATTGCTTTGTGGATCCAGAACTGGCTTGCCCACAGAAGGCAAAGAGTGGTTGTAGATAGGTCATATTCAGCAGAGGCCAGTGACAAGTAGTGTGCCTCAGTGATCTGTTCTGGGACCCCTTCTCTTCATGATTTTTTTAATATAAATGATCTGGATGAGGAAGTGGAGGGATGGGTTAGTAAATTTACTGATGACACAAAGGTTGGAGGTGTTGTGGATAGTGTGGAGAGCTGTCAGAGGTTACAATGGGACATCGATATGATGCAAAACTGGGCTGAGAAGTAGCAGATGGAGTTCAAGCCAGATAAGTGTGAGGTGTTTCATTTTGGTAGGTCAAATGTGATGGCAGAATATAGTATTAATGGTAAGACTCTTGGCAGTGTGGAGGATCAGAGGGATCTTGGGGTCCGAGTCCATAGGACATTCAAGGCTGACTCTATGGTTACGAAAGCATATGGTGCATTGGCCTTCATCAATCATGGGATTGAGTTCAGGAGCCGAGAGGTAATGTTACAGCTATATAGGACCCTGGTCAGACCCCACTTGGAGTATTGTGCTCAGTTCTGGTCGCCTCACTACAGGAAGGATGTGGAAACCATAGAAAGGGTGCAGAGGAGATTTACAAGGATGTTGCCTGGATTGGGAAGCATGTCTTATGAGAATAGGTTGAGTGAAGTTGACCTTTTCTCTTTGGAGTGAAGGAGGATGAGAGGTGACCTGATAGAGGTGTACAAAATGATGAGAGGCATTGATCGTGTGGACAGTCAGAGGCTTTTTCCCAGGGCTGAAATGGCTAGCATGAGAGGGCACAGTTTTAAGGTGCTTGGAAGTAGGTACAGAGGAGATCTCAGGGTTAAGTTTTTTTTTGTATGTAGAGAGTGGTGAGTGTGTGGAATGGGCTGCCAGCGACGGTGGTGGAGGTGGATATGATAGGGTCTTTTAAAAGACTCCTGGACAGGTATATGGAGCTCAGAAAAATAGAGGGCTATGGGTAACACCAGGTAGTGCTAAGGTAAGGACATGGTCGGCACAGCTTTGTGGGCCGAAGGGCCTGTATTGTGCTGTAGGTTTTCTATGTTTCTAAGCACTCCACCAGATTTATGAGACATGACCTCACCTGATCAAAACCATGTTTACTCCTTCTAATCCGTCTTTGCCTTTCCAAGTGAATGTGAACCCTGCCTCTCAGAACCTTCTCCGACAACCTCCCCACCACTAATGCAGGGCTGAGTAGCCTGTAGTTTCCAGGCTTACTCCTGCTGTTCTTGTTGAATATTGGGACAATATTGACTCTGCCCCAGTCTACTGGTACCTCTGTGGCTATCAAAGATGCAATAATCTCCATATGAGCCCCAGTCATCTCCTATCCTACCCTAGCATCCTGGGATCGATCCTGTCAGGCCCTGGAGATTTCTCCACCCTAATGTGTGCAGATTTTTTTAACACTTTCTTGTTTCTGATATAGACGTGCTCCAGAATATCAGGGTTGGCCTGACTTAAATAATCCTGTCTCCGAGTCCTTCTCATTGGTAAATATTACTGAGAAGTATTCAGTGAGGACCTTGCCCATGAACTCTGACTTGACACAGAGATTACTCCTTTGGGCCATGAGGGAACCTGCTCTCCCCTTTGCTTCTAATACAGTTAGAGCTCTCCTTAATCTTACTTGACAAGGACATGGCTGATGTCAGCCTTCGGATTAAAAAAAATTCTAATAATTTCCTTGCAAACACCAAAGGCTGACGGATCTGATGGCTTCCCAAAGGCCAGACGAAAACAGTCTATGTTTGAAACGAGAATCATATAAAACACATGCAAGGCTGGACGAAGCCAGTCTATGTATGAAACGAGAATCATGTAAAACACATGCAAGGCCGGACGAATGCAGTCTATGTTTGAAAGGAGAATCGTGTAAAACACATGCAAGGCCGGACGAAGCCAGTCTATGTTTGAAAGGAGAATCATGTAAAACACATGCAAGGCCGGACGAAGCCAGTCTATGTTTGAAACGAGAATCATGTAAAACACATGCAAGGCCGGACGAAGGCAGTCTATGTTTGAAACGAGAATCATATAAAACACATGCAAGGCCGGACAAAGCCAGTCTATGTTTGAAACGCGAATCGTGTAAAACACATGCAAGGCCGGACGAAGGCAGTCTATGTATGAAACGAGAATCGTGTAAAACACATGCAAGGCCGGACGAAGGCAGTCTATGCTTGAAACGAGAATCGTGTAAAACACATGCAAGGCCGGACGAAGGCAGTCTATGTTTGAAAGGAGAATCGTGTAAACACATGCAAGGCCGGATGAAGGCAGTCTATGTTTGAAACGAGAATCGTGTAAAACACATGCAAGGCCGGACGAAGGCAGTCTATGTTTGAAACGAGAATCATGTAAAACACATGCAAGGCCGGACGAAGGCAGTCTATGTTTGAAACGAGAATCGTGTAAAACACATGCAAGGCCGGACGAAGCCAGTCTATGTATGAAACGAGAATCGTGTAAAACACATGCAAGGCCGGACGAAGGCAGTCTATGTTTGAAACGAGAATCGTGTAAAACACATGCAAGGCCAGACGAAGGCAGTCTATGTATGAAACGAGAATCGTGTAAAACACCTGCAAGGCCGGACGAAGGCAGTCTATGTTTGAAACGAGAATCATGTAAAACACATGCAAGGCCGGACGAACGCAGTCTATGTTTGAAACGAGAATCGTGTAAAACACATGCAAGGCCGGACGAAGGCAGTCTATGTTTGAAACGAGAATCGTGAAAACACATGCAAGGCCGGACGAAGGCAGTCTATGTTTGAAACGAGAATCGTGTAAAACACATACAAGGCCGGACGAAGGCAGTCTATGTTTGAAACGAGAATCGTGTAATAAACATGCAAGGCCGGACGAAGGCAGTCTATGTTTGAAACGAGAATCGTGTAAAACACATGCAAGGCCGGACGAAAGCAGTCTATGTTTGAAACGAGAATCATATAAAACATATGCAAGGCCGTACGAAGGCAGTCTATGTTTGAAACGAGAATCGTGTAAAACACATGCAAGGCCGGACGAAGGCAGTCTATGTATGAAACGAGAATCATGTAAAACACATGCAAGGCCGGACGAAAGCAGTCTATGTTTGAAACGAGAATCGTGTAAAACACATGCAAGGCCGGACGAAGGCAGTCTATGTTTGAAACGAGAATCGTGTAAAACACATGCAAGGCCGGACGAAGGCAGTCTATGTTTGAAACGAGAATCGTGTAAAACACATGCAAGGCCTGACGAAGGCAGTCTATGTTTGAAACGAGAATCGTGTAAAACACATGCAAGGCCGGACGAAGGGAGTCTATGTTTGAAACGAGAATCGTGTAAAACACATGCAAGGCCGGACGAAGGCAGTCTATGTTTGAAACGAGAATCGTGTAAAACACATGCAAGGCCGGACGAAGGCAGTCTATGTTTGAAGAGAGAATCATATAAAACACATGCAAGGCCGGACGAAGGCAGTCTATGTTTGAAACGAGAATCATGTAAAACACATGCAAGGCCAGACGAAGGCAGTCTATGTTTGAAACGAGAATCGTGTAAAACTGATGCAAGGCCGGACGAAGGCAGTCTATGTTTGAAACGAGAATCGTGTAAAACACATGCAAGGCCGGACGAAGGCAGTCTATGTTTGAAACGAGAATCGTGTAAAACACATGCAAGGCCGGACGAAGGCAGTCTATGTTTGAAACGAGAATCGTGTAAAACACATGCAAGGCTGGACGAATGCAGTCTATGTATGAAACGAGAATCGTGTAAAACACATGCAAGGCCAGACGAAGGCAGTCTATGTATGAAACGAGAATCGTGTAAAACACATGCAAGGCCAGACGAAGGCAGTCTATGTATGAAACGAGAATCGTGTAAAACACATGCAAGGCCGGACGAAGCCAGTCTATGTATGAAACGAGAATCGTGTAAAACACATGCAAGGCCGGACGAAGCCAGTCTATGTATGAAACGCGAATCGTGTAAAACACATGCAAGGCCGGACGAAGCCAGTCTATGTATGAAACGCGAATCGTGTAAAACACATGCAAGGCCGGACGAAGGCAGTCTATGCTTGAAAAGAGAATCGTGTAAAACACATGCAAGGCCGGACGAAGGCAGTCAGTGTTTGAAACGAGAATCGTGTAAAACACATGCAAGGCCGGATGAAGGGAGTCTAAGTATGAAACGAGAATCGTGCAAAATACATGCAAGGCCGGACGAAGGCAGTCGATGTTTGAAACGAAAATCGTGTAAAACACATGCAAGGCCGGACGAAGGCAGTCGATGTTTGAAACGAAAATCGTGTAAAACACATGCAAGGCCGGACGAAGGCAGTCTATGTTTGAAACGAGAATCGTGTAAAACACATGCAAGGCCTGACGAAGGCAGTCTATGTTTGAAACGAGAATCGTGTAAAACACATGCAAGGCCGGACGAAGCCAGTCTATGTATGAAACGCGAATCGTGTAAAACACATGCTAGGCCGGACGAAGGCAGTCTATGCTTGAAAAGAGAATCGTGTAAAACACATGCAAGGCCGGACGAAGGCAGTCAATGTTTGAAACGAGAATCATGGAAAAGACAGGCAAGGCCGGATGAAGGCAGTCTATGTATGAAACGAGAATCGTGCAAAATACATGCAAGGCCGGACGAAGGCAGTCGATGTTTGAAACGAAAATCGTGTAAAACACATGCAAGGCCGGACGAAGCCAGTCTATGTTGGAAACGAGAATCATATAAAACACATGCAAGGCTGGACGAAGGCCGTCTATGTTTGAAACGAGAATCATGTAAAACACATGCAAGGCCGGACGAAGGCAGTCTATGTTTGAAACGAGAATCATGTAAAACACATGCAAGGCCGGACGAAGCCAGTCTATGTATGAATCGAGAATCGTGTAAAACACATGCAAGGCCAGACGAAGGCAGTCTATGTATGAAACGAGAATCGTGCAAAATACATGCAAGGCCGGACGAAGGCAGTCTATGTTTGAAACGAGAATTTTGTAAAACACATGCAAGGCGAGACGAAGGCAGTGTATGTATGAAACGAGAATCATATAAAACAGACGCAAGGCCTGACGAAGCCAGTCTATGTTTGAAACGAGAATCGTGTAAAACACATGCAAGGCCGGACGAAGGCAGTCTATGTATGAAACGAGAATCGTGTAAAACACATGCAAGTCCAGACGAAGGCAGTCTATGTATGAAAGGAGAATCGTGTAAAACACATGCAAGGCCGGACGAAGGCAGTCTATGTATGAAACGAGAATCATGTAAAACACATGCAAGGCCGGACGAAAGCAGTCTATGTTTGAAACGAGAATCGTGTAAAACACATGCAAGGCCGGATGAAGGCAGTCTATGTTTGAAACGAGAATCGTGTAAAACACATGCAAGGCCGGACGAAGGCAGTCTATGTTTGAAACGAGAATCGTGCAAAATACATGCAAGGCCGGACGAAGGCAGTCGATGTTTGAAACGAAAATCGTGTAAAACACATGCAAGGCCGGACGAAGGCAGTCGATGTTTGAAACGAAAATCGTGTAAAACACATGCAAGGCCGGACGAAGGCAGTCTATGTTTGAAACGAGAATCGTGCAAAATACATGCAAGGCCGGACGAAGGCAGTCGATGTTTGAAACGAAAATCGTGTAAAACACATGCAAGGCCGGACGAAGGCAGTCGATGTTTGAAACGAAAATCGTGTAAAACACATGCAAGGCCGGACGAAGGCAGTCTATGTTTGAAACGAGAATCGTGTAAAACACATGCAAGGCCGGATGAAGCCAGTCTATGTATGAAACGCGAATCGTGTAAAACACATGCAAGGCCGGACGAAGGCAGTCTATGCTTGAAAAGAGAATCGTGTAAAACACATGCAAGGCTGGACGAAGGCAGTCAATGTTTGAAACGAGAATCATGGAAAAGACAGGCAAGGCCGGATGAAGGCAGTCTATGTATGAAACGAGAATCGTGCAAAATACATGCAAGGCCGGACGAAGGCAGTCGATGTTTGAAACGAAAATCGTGTAAAACACATGCAAGGCCGGACGAAGCCAGTCTATGTTGGAAACGAGAATCATATAAAACACATGCAAGGCTGGACAAAGGCCGTCTATGTTTGAAACGAGAATCATGTAAAACACATGCAAGGCCGGACGAAGGCAGTCTATGTTTGAAACGAGAATCATGTAAAACACATGCAAGGCCGGACGAAGCCAGTCTATGTATGAATCGAGAATCGTGTAAAACACATGCAAGGCCAGACGAAGGCAGTCTATGTATGAAACGAGAATCGTGCAAAATACATGCAAGGCCGGACGAAGGCAGTCGATGTTTGAAACGAGAATCGTGCAAAATACATGCAAGGCCGGACGAAGGCAGTCTATGTTTGAAACGAGAATCGTGTAAAACACATGCAAGGCTGGACGAAGGCAGTCTATGTTTGAAACGAGAATCGTGTAAAACACATGCAAGGCTGGACGAAGGCAGTCTATGTATGAAACGAGAATCAAATAAAACATATGCAAGGCCGGACGAAGGCAGTCTATGTATGAAACGAGAATTGTGTAATACACATGCAAAGCTGGACGAAGGCAGTCTATGTTTGAAACGAGAATCGTGTAAAACACATGCAAGGCCGGACGAACGCAGTCTATGTTTGAAGCGAGAATCATATAAAACACATGCAAGGCCGGACGAAGGCAGTCTATGTTTGAAACGAGAATCATGTAAAACACATGCAAGGCCAGACGAAGGCAGTCTATGCTTGAAAAGAGAATCGTGTAAAACACATGCAAGGCCGGACGAAGGCAGTCAATGTTTGAAACGAGAATCGTGTAAAACACATGCAAGGCCGGATGAAGGCAGTCTATGTATGAAACGAGAATCGTGCAAAATACATGCAAGGCCGGACGAAGGCAGTCGATGTTTGAAACGAAAATCGTGTAAAACACATGCAAGGCCGGACGAAGGCAGTCTATGTTTGAAACGAGAATCGTGTAAAACACATGCAAGGCCGGACGAAGGCAGTCTATGTTTGAAACGAGAATTTTGTAAAACACATGCAAGGCCAGACGAAGGCAGTGTATGTATGAAACGAGAATCATATAAAACAGACGCAAGGCCTGACGAAGCCAGTCTATGTTTGAAACGAGAATCGTGTAAAACACATGCAAGGCCGGACGAAGGCAGTCTATGTATGAAACGAGAATCGTGTAAAACACATGCAAGTCCAGACGAAGGCAGTCTATGTATGAAAGGAGAATCGTGTAAAACACATGCAAGGCCGGACGAAGGCAGTCTATGTATGAAACGAGAATCATGTAAAACACATGCAAGGCCGGACGAAAGCAGTCTATGTTTGAAACGAGAATCGTGTAAAACACATGCAAGGCCGGATGAAGGCAGTCTATGTTTGAAACGAGAATCGTGTAAAACACATGCAAGGCCGGACGAAGGCAGTCTATGTTTGAAACGAGAATCGTGCAAAATACATGCAAGGCCGGACGAAGGCAGTCGATGTTTGAAACGAAAATCGTGTAAAACACATGCAAGGCCGGACGAAGGCAGTCGATGTTTGAAACGAAAATCGTGTAAAACACATGCAAGGCCGGACGAAGGCAGTCTATGTTTGAAACGAGAATCGTGTAAAACACATGCAAGGCCTGACGAAGGCAGTCTATGTTTGAAACGAGAATCGTGTAAAACACATGCAAGGCCGGATGAAGCCAGTCTATGTATGAAACGCGAATCGTGTAAAACACATGCAAGGCCGGACGAAGGCAGTCTATGCTTGAAAAGAGAATCGTGTAAAACACATGCAAGGCCGGACGAAGGCAGTCAATGTTTGAAACGAGAATCATGGAAAAGACAGGCAAGGCCGGATGAAGGCAGTCTATGTATGAAACGAGAATCGTGCAAAATACATGCAAGGCCGGACGAAGGCAGTCGATGTTTGAAACGAAAATCGTGTAAAACACATGCAAGGCCGGACGAAGCCAGTCTATGTTGGAAACGAGAATCATATAAAACACATGCAAGGCTGGACAAAGGCCGTCTATGTTTGAAACGAGAATCATGTAAAACACATGCAAGGCCGGACGAAGGCAGTCTATGTTTGAAACGAGAATCATGTAAAACACATGCAAGGCCGGACGAAGCCAGTCTATGTATGAATCGAGAATCGTGTAAAACACATGCAAGGCCAGACGAAGGCAGTCTATGTATGAAACGAGAATCGTGCAAAATACATGCAAGGCCGGACGAAGGCAGTCGATGTTTGAAACGAAAATCGTGTAAAACACATGCAAGGCCGGACGAAGGCAGTCTATGTTTGAAACGAGAATCGTGTAAAACACATGCAAGGCTGGACGAAGGCAGTCTATGTTTGAAACGAGAATCGTGTAAAACACATGCAAGGCTGGACGAAGGCAGTCTATGTATGAAACGAGAATCAAATAAAACAGATGCAAGGCCGGACGAAGGCAGTCTATGTATGAAACGAGAATTGTGTAATACACATGCAAAGCTGGACGAAGGCAGTCTATGTTTGAAACGAGAATCGTGTAAAACACATGCAAGGCTGGACGAACGCAGTCTATGTTTGAAGCGAGAATCATATAAAACACATGCAAGGCCGGACGAAGGCAGTCTATGTTTGAAACGAGAATCATGTAAAACACATGCAAGGCCAGACGAAGGCAGTCTATGCTTGAAAAGAGAATCGTGTAAAACACATGCAAGGCCGGACGAAGGCAGTCAATGTTTGAAACGAGAATCGTGTAAAACACATGCAAGGCCGGATGAAGGCAGTCTATGTATGAAACGAGAATCGTGCAAAATACATGCAAGGCCGGACGAAGGCAGTCGATGTTTGAAACGAAAATCGTGTAAAACACATGCAAGGCCGGACGAAGGCAGTCTATGTTTGAAACGAGAATCGTGTAAAACACATGCAAGGCCGGACGAAGGCAGTGTATGTATGAAACGAGAATCATATAAAACAGACGCAAGGCCGGACGAAGCCAGTCTATGTTTGAAACGAGAATCGTGTAAAATACATGCAAGGCCGGACGAAGGCAGTCTATGTATGAAACGAGAATCTTGTAAAACACATGCAAGTCCAGACAAAGGCAGTCTATGTATGAAACGAGAATCGTGTAAAACACATGCAAGGCCGGACGAAGGCAGTCTATGTATGAAACGAGAATCATGTAAAACACATGCAAGGCCGGACGAAAGCAGTCTATGTTTGAAACGAGAATCGTGTAAAACACATGCAAGGCCGGATGAAGGCAGTCTATGTTTGAAACGAGAATCGTGTAAAACACATGCAAGGCCGGACGAAGGCAGTCTATGTTTGAAACGAGAATCGTGTAAAACACATGCAAGGCCGGACGAATGCAGTCTATGTTTGAAACGAGAACCGTGTAAAACACATGCAAGGCCGGACGAATGCAGTCTATGTTTGAAACGAGAACCGTGTAAAACACATGCAAGGCCAGACGAAGGCAGTCTATGTATGAAACGAGAATCATATAAAACACATGCAAGGCCGGACGAAGGCAGTCTATGTATGAAACGAGAATCGTGTAAAACACATGCAAGGCCAGACGAAGGCAGTCTATGTATGAAACGAGAATCGTGTAAAACACATGCAAGGCCAGAGGAAGGCAGTCTGTGTATGAAACGAGAATCGTGTAAAACACATGCAAGGCCAGACGAAGGCAGTCTATGTATGAAACGAGAATCGTGTAAAACACATGCAAGGCCAGACGAAGGCAGTCTATGTATGAAACGCGAATCGTGTAAAACACATGCAAGGCCGGACGAAGGCAGTCTATGCTTGAAAAGAGAATCGTGTAAAACACATGCAAGGCCGGACGAAGGCAGTCAATGTTTGAAACGAGAATCGTGTAAAACACATGCAAGGCCGGATGAAGGCAGTCTAAGTATGAAACGAGAATCGTGCAAAATACATGCAAGGCCGGACGAAGGCAGTCGATGTTTGAAACGAAAATCGTGTAAAACACATGCAAGGCCGGACGAAGGCAGTCTATGTATGAAACGAGAATCGTTAAAACACATGCAAGGCCGGATGAAGGCAGTCTATGTTTGAAACGAGAATCATGTAAAACACATGCAAGGCCGGACGAAGGCAGTCAGTGTTTGAAACGAGAATCGTGTAAAACACATGCAAGGCCGGATGAAGGCAGTCTAAGTATGAAACGAGAATCGTGCAAAATACATGCAAGGCCGGACGAAGGCAGTCGATGTTTGAAACGAAAATCGTGTAAAACACATGCAAGGCCGGACGAAGGCAGTCAATGTTTGAAACGAAAATCGTGTAAAACACATGCAAGGCCGGACGAAGGCAGTCTATGCTTGAAAAGAGAATCGTGTAAAACACATGCAAGGCCGGACGAAGGCAGTCAATGTTTGAAACGAGAATCATGGAAAAGACAGGCAAGGCCGGATGAAGGCAGTCTATGTATGAAACGAGAATCGTGCAAAATACATGCAAGGCCGGACGAAGGCAGTCGATGTTTGAAACGAAAATCGTGTAAAACACATGCAAGGCCGGACGAACGCAGTCTATGTTTGAAGCGAGAATCATATAAAACACATGCAAGGCCGGACGAAGGCAGTCTATGTTTGAAACGAGAATCATGTAAAACACATGCAAGGCTGGACGAAGGCAGTCTATGTTTGAAACGAGAATCGTGTAAAACACATGCAAGGCTGGATGAAGGCAGTCTATGTATGAAACGAGAATCAAATAAAACATATGCAAGGCCGGACGAAGGCAGTCTATGTATGAAACGAGAATTGTGTAATACACATGCAAAGCTGGACGAAGGCAGTCTATGTTTGAAACGAGAATCGTGTAAAACACATGCAAGGCCGGACGAACGCAGTCTATGTTTGAAGCGAGAATCATATAAAACACATGCAAGGCCGGACGAAGGCAGTCTATGTTTGAAACGAGAATCATGTAAAACACATGCAAGGCCAGACGAAGGCAGTCTATGCTTGAAAAGAGAATCGTGTAAAACACATGCAAGGCCGGACGAAGGCAGTCAATGTTTGAAACGAGAATCGTGTAAAACACATGCAAGGCCGGATGAAGGCAGTCTATGTATGAAACGAGAATCGTGCAAAATACATGCAAGGCCGGACGAAGGCAGTCGATGTTTGAAACGAGAATCGTGTAAAACACATGCAAGGCCAGACGAAGGCAGTGTATGTATGAAACGAGAATCATATAAAACAGACGCAAGGCCGGACGAAGCCAGTCTATGTTTGAAACGAGAATCGTGTAAAACACATGCAAGGCCGGACGAAGGCAGTCTATGTATGAAACGAGAATCGTGTAAAACACATGCAAGTCCAGACGAAGGCAGTCTATGTATGAAACGAGAATCGTGTAAAACACATGCAAGCCCGGACGAAGGCAGTCAATGTTTGAAACGAGAATCGTGTAAAACACATGCAAGGCCGGATGAAGGCAGTCTATGTATGAAACGAGAATCGTGCAAAATACATGCAAGGCCGGTCGAAGGCAGTCTATGTTTGAAACGAGAATCGTGTAAAACACATGCAAGTCCAGACGAAGGCAGTCTATGTATGAAACGAGAATCGTGTAAAACACATGCAAGCCCGGACGAAGGCAGTCAATGTTTGAAACGAGAATCGTGTAAAACACATGCAAGGCCGGATGAAGGCAGTCTATGTATGAAACAAGAATCGTGTAAAACACATGCAAGGCCGGACGAAGGCAGTCTATGTTTGAAACGAGAATTTTGTAAAACACATGCAAGGCCAGACGAAGGCAGTGTATGTATGAAACGAGAATCATATAAAACGGACGCAAGGCCGGACGAAGCCAGTCTATGTTTGAAACGAGAATCGTGTAAAACACATGCAAGGCCGGACGAAGGCAGTCTATGTATGAAACGAGAATCGTGTAAAACACATGCAAGTCCAGACGAAGGCAGTCTATGTATGAAAGGAGAATCGTGTAAAACACATGCAAGGCCGGACGAAGGCAGTCTATGTATGAAACGAGAATCATGTAAAACACATGCAAGGCCGGACGAAAGCAGTCTATGTTTGAAACGAGAATCGTGTAAAACACATGCAAGGCCGGATGAAGGCAGTCTATGTTTGAAACGAGAATCGTGTAAAACACATGCAAGGCCGGACGAAGGCAGTCTATGTTTGAAACGAGAATCGTGCAAAATACATGCAAGGCCGGACGAAGGCAGTCGATGTTTGAAACGAAAATCGTGTAAAACACATGCAAGGCCGGACGAAGGCAGTTGATGTTTGAAACGAAAATCGTGTAAAACACATGCAAGGCCGGACGAAGGCAGTCTATGTTTGAAACGAGAATCGTGTAAAACACATGCAAGGCTGGACGAAGGCAGTCTATGTTTGAAACGAGAATCGTGTAAAACACATGCAAGGCTGGACGAAGGCAGTCTATGTATGAAACGAGAATCAAATAAAACATATGCAAGGCCGGACGAAGGCAGTCTATGTATGAAACGAGAATTGTGTAATACACATGCAAAGCTGGACGAAGGCAGTCTATGTTTGAAACGAGAATCGTGTAAAACACATGCAAGGCCGGACGAACGCAGTCTATGTTTGAAGCGAGAATCATATAAAACACATGCAAGGCCAGACGAAGGCAGTCTATGTTTGAAACGAGAATCATGTAAAACACATGCAAGGCCAGACGAAGGCAGTCTATGCTTGAAAAGAGAATCGTGTAAAACACATGCAAGGCCGGACGAAGGCAGTCAATGTTTGAAACAAGAATCGTGTAAAACACATGCAAGGCCGGATGAAGGCAGTCTATGTATGAAACGAGAATCGTGCAAAATACATGCAAGGCCGGACGAAGGCAGTCGATGTTTGAAACGAAAATCGTGTAAAACACATGCAAGGCCGGACGAAGGCAGTCTATGTTTGAAACGAGAATCGTGTAAAACACATGCAAGGCCGGACGAAGGCAGTCTATGTTTGAAACGAGAATTTTGTAAAACACATGCAAGGCCAGACGAAGGCAGTGTATGTATGAAACGAGAATCATATAAAACAGACGCAAGGCCTGACGAAGCCAGTCTATGTTTGAAACGAGAATCGTGTAAAACACATGCAAGGCCGGACGAAGGCAGTCTATGTATGAAACGAGAATCGTGTAAAACACATGCAAGTCCAGACGAAGGCAGTCTATGTATGAAAGGAGAATCGTGTAAAACACATGCAAGGCCGGACGAAGGCAGTCTATGTATGAAACGAGAATCATGTAAAACACATGCAAGGCCGGACGAAAGCAGTCTATGTTTGAAACGAGAATCGTGTAAAACACATGCAAGGCCGGATGAAGGCAGTCTATGTTTGAAACGAGAATCGTGTAAAACACATGCAAGGCCGGACGAAGGCAGTCTATGTTTGAAACGAGAATCGTGCAAAATACATGCAAGGCCGGACGAAGGCAGTCGATGTTTGAAACGAAAATCGTGTAAAACACATGCAAGGCCGGACGAAGGCAGTCGATGTTTGAAACGAAAATCGTGTAAAACACATGCAAGGCCGGACGAAGGCAGTCTATGTTTGAAACGAGAATCGTGTAAAACACATGCAAGGCCTGACGAAGGCAGTCTATGTTTGAAACGAGAATCGTGTAAAACACATGCAAGGCCGGATGAAGCCAGTCTATGTATGAAACGCGAATCGTGTAAAACACATGCAAGGCCGGACGAAGGCAGTCTATGCTTGAAAAGAGAATCGTGTAAAACACATGCAAGGCCGGACGAAGGCAGTCAATGTTTGAAACGAGAATCATGGAAAAGACAGGCAAGGCCGGATGAAGGCAGTCTAGGTATGAAACGAGAATCGTGCAAAATACATGCAAGGCCGGACGAAGGCAGTCGATGTTTGAAACGAAAATCGTGTAAAACACATGCAAGGCCGGACGAAGCCAGTCTATGTTGGAAACGAGAATCATATAAAACACATGCAAGGCTGGACAAAGGCCGTCTATGTTTGAAACGAGAATCATGTAAAACACATGCAAGGCCGGACGAAGGCAGTCTATGTTTGAAACGAGAATCATGTAAAACACATGCAAGGCCGGACGAAGCCAGTCTATGTATGAATCGAGAATCGTGTAAAACACATGCAAGGCCAGACGAAGGCAGTCTATGTATGAAACGAGAATCGTGCAAAATACATGCAAGGCCGGACGAAGGCAGTCGATGTTTGAAACGAAAATCGTGTAAAACACATGCAAGGCCGGACGAAGGCAGTCTATGTTTGAAACGAGAATCGTGTAAAACACATGCAAGGCTGGACGAAGGCAGTCTATGTTTGAAACGAGAATCGTGTAAAACACATGCAAGGCTGGACGAAGGCAGTCTATGTATGAAACGAGAATCAAATAAAACATATGCAAGGCCGGACGAAGGCAGTCTATGTATGAAACGAGAATTGTGTAATACACATGCAAAGCTGGACGAAGGCAGTCTATGTTTGAAACGAGAATCGTGTAAAACACATGCAAGGCCGGACGAACGCAGTCTATGTTTGAAGCGAGAATCATATAAAACACATGCAAGGCCGGACGAAGGCAGACTATGTTTGAAACGAGAATCATGTAAAACACATGCAAGGCCAGACGAAGGCAGTCTATGCTTGAAAAGAGAATCGTGTAAAACACATGCAAGGCCGGACGAAGGCAGTCAATGTTTGAAACGAGAATCGTGTAAAACACATGCAAGGCCGGATGAAGGCAGTCTATGTATGAAACGAGAATCGTGCAAAATACATGCAAGGCCGGACGAAGGCAGTCGATGTTTGAAACGAAAATCGTGTAAAACACATGCAAGGCCGGACGAAGGCAGTCTATGTTTGAAACGAGAATCGTGTAAAACACATGCAAGGCCGGACGAAGGCAGTCTATGTTTGAAACGAGAATTTTGTAAAACACATGCAAGGCCAGACGAAGGCAGTGTATGTATGAAACGAGAATCATATAAAACAGACGCAAGGCCGGACGAAGCCAGTCTATGTTTGAAACGAGAATCGTGTAAAATACATGCAAGGCCGGACGAAGGCAGTCTATGTATGAAACGAGAATCTTGTAAAACACATGCAAGTCCAGACAAAGGCAGTCTATGTATGAAACGAGAATCGTGTAAAACACATGCAAGGCCGGACGAAGGCAGTCTATGTATGAAACGAGAATCATGTAAAACACATGCAAGGCCGGACGAAAGCAGTCTATGTTTGAAACGAGAATCGTGTAAAACACATGCAAGGCCGGATGAAGGCAGTCTATGTTTGAAACGAGAATCGTGTAAAACACATGCAAGGCCGGACGAAGGCAGTCTATGTTTGAAACGAGAATCGTGTAAAACACATGCAAGGCCGGACGAATGCAGTCTATGTTTGAAACGAGAACCGTGTAAAACACATGCAAGGCCGGACGAATGCAGTCTATGTTTGAAACGAGAACCGTGTAAAACACATGCAAGGCCAGACGAAGGCAGTCTATGTATGAAACGAGAATCATATAAAACACATGCAAGGCCGGACGAAGGCAGTCTATGTATGAAACGAGAATCGTGTAAAACACATGCAAGGCCAGACGAAGGCAGTCTATGTATGAAACGAGAATCGTGTAAAACACATGCAAGGCCAGAGGAAGGCAGTCCATGTATGAAACGAGAATCGTGTAAAACACATGCAAGGCCAGACGAAGGCAGTCTATGTATGAAACGATAATCGTGTAAAACACATGCAAGGCCAGACGAAGGCAGTCTATGTATGAAACGAGAATCGTGTAAAACACATGCAAGGCCAGACGAAGGCAGTCTATGTATGAAACGAGAATCGTGTAAAACACATGCAAGGCCGGACGAAGCCAGTCTATGTATGAAACGCGAATCGTGTAAAACACATGCAAGGCCGGACGAAGGCAGTCTATGCTTGAAAAGAGAATCGTGTAAAACACATGCAAGGCCGGACGAAGGCAGTCAATGTTTGAAACGAGAATCGTGTAAACCACATGCAAGGCCGGATGAAGGCAGTCTAAGTATGAAACGAGAATCGTGCAAAATACATGCAAGGCCGGACGAAGGCAGTCGATGTTTGAAACGAAAATCGTGTAAAACACATGCAAGGCCGGACGAAGGCAGTCTATGTATGAAACGAGAATCGTTAAAACACATGCAAGGCCGGATGAAGGCAGTCTATGTTTGAAACGAGAATCATGTAAAACACATGCAAGGCCGGACGAAGGCAGTCAGTGTTTGAAACGAGAATCGTGTAAAACACATGCAAGGCCGGATGAAGGCAGTCTAAGTATGAAACGAGAATCGTGCAAAATACATGCAAGGCCGGACGAAGGCAGTCGATGTTTGAAACGAAAATCGTGTAAAACACATGCAAGGCCGGACGAAGGCAGTCTATGTTTGAAACGAGAATCGTGTAAAACACATGCAAGGCCGGACGAAGCCAGTCTATGTATGAAACGCGAATCGTGTAAAACACATGCAAGGCCGGACGAAGGCAGTCTATGCTTGAAACGAGAATCTTGTAAAACACATGCAAGTCCAGACAAAGGCAGTCTATGTATGAAACGAGAATCGTGTAAAACACATGCAAGGCCAGACGAAGGCAGTGTATGTATGAAACGAGAATCATATAAAACAGACGCAAGGCCGGACGAAGCCAGTCTATGTTTGAAACGAGAATCGTGTAAAACACATGCAAGGCCGGACGAAGGCAGTCTATGTATGAAACGAGAATCGTGTAAAACACATGCAAGTCCAGACGAAGGCAGTCTATGTATGAAACGAGAATCGTGTAAAACACATGCAAGCCCGGACGAAGGCAGTCAATGTTTGAAACGAGAATCGTGTAAAACACATGCAAGGCCGGATGAAGGCAGTCTATGTATGAAACGAGAATCGTGCAAAATACATGCAAGGCCGGTCGAAGGCAGTCTATGTTTGAAACGAGAATCGTGTAAAACACATGCAAGTCCAGACGAAGGCAGTCTATGTATGAAACGAGAATCGTGTAAAACACATGCAAGCCCGGACGAAGGCAGTCAATGTTTGAAACGAGAATCGTGTAAAACACATGCAAGGCCGGATGAAGGCAGTCTATGTATGAAACAAGAATCGTGTAAAACACATGCAAGGCCGGACGAAGGCAGTCTATGTTTGAAACGAGAATTTTGTAAAACACATGCAAGGCCAGACGAAGGCAGTGTATGTATGAAACGAGAATCATATAAAACGGACGCAAGGCCGGACGAAGCCAGTCTATGTTTGAAACGAGAATCGTGTAAAACACATGCAAGGCCGGACGAAGGCAGTCTATGTATGAAACGAGAATCGTGTAAAACACATGCAAGTCCAGACGAAGGCAGTCTATGTATGAAAGGAGAATCGTGTAAAACACATGCAAGGCCGGACGAAGGCAGTCTATGTATGAAACGAGAATCATGTAAAACACATGCAAGGCCGGACGAAAGCAGTCTATGTTTGAAACGAGAATCGTGTAAAACACATGCAAGGCCGGATGAAGGCAGTCTATGTTTGAAACGAGAATCGTGTAAAACACATGCAAGGCCGGACGAAGGCAGTCTATGTTTGAAACGAGAATCGTGCAAAATACATGCAAGGCCGGACGAAGGCAGTCGATGTTTGAAACGAAAATCGTGTAAAACACATGCAAGGCCGGACGAAGGCAGTTGATGTTTGAAACGAAAATCGTGTAAAACACATGCAAGGCCGGACGAAGGCAGTCTATGTTTGAAACGAGAATCGTGTAAAACACATGCAAGGCTGGACGAAGGCAGTCTATGTTTGAAACGAGAATCGTGTAAAACACATGCAAGGCTGGACGAAGGCAGTCTATGTATGAAACGAGAATCAAATAAAACATATGCAAGGCCGGACGAAGGCAGTCTATGTATGAAACGAGAATTGTGTAATACACATGCAAAGCTGGACGAAGGCAGTCTATGTTTGAAACGAGAATCGTGTAAAACACATGCAAGGCCGGACGAACGCAGTCTATGTTTGAAGCGAGAATCATATAAAACACATGCAAGGCCAGACGAAGGCAGTCTATGTTTGAAACGAGAATCATGTAAAACACATGCAAGGCCAGACGAAGGCAGTCTATGCTTGAAAAGAGAATCGTGTAAAACACATGCAAGGCCGGACGAAGGCAGTCAATGTTTGAAACAAGAATCGTGTAAAACACATGCAAGGCCGGATGAAGGCAGTCTATGTATGAAACGAGAATCGTGCAAAATACATGCAAGGCCGGACGAAGGCAGTCGATGTTTGAAACGAAAATCGTGTAAAACACATGCAAGGCCGGACGAAGGCAGTCTATGTTTGAAACGAGAATCGTGTAAAACACATGCAAGGCCGGACGAAGGCAGTCTATGTTTGAAACGAGAATTTTGTAAAACACATGCAAGGCCAGACGAAGGCAGTGTATGTATGAAACGAGAATCATATAAAACAGACGCAAGGCCTGACGAAGCCAGTCTATGTTTGAAACGAGAATCGTGTAAAACACATGCAAGGCCGGACGAAGGCAGTCTATGTATGAAACGAGAATCGTGTAAAACACATGCAAGTCCAGACGAAGGCAGTCTATGTATGAAAGGAGAATCGTGTAAAACACATGCAAGGCCGGACGAAGGCAGTCTATGTATGAAACGAGAATCATGTAAAACACATGCAAGGCCGGACGAAAGCAGTCTATGTTTGAAACGAGAATCGTGTAAAACACATGCAAGGCCGGATGAAGGCAGTCTATGTTTGAAACGAGAATCGTGTAAAACACATGCAAGGCCGGACGAAGGCAGTCTATGTTTGAAACGAGAATCGTGCAAAATACATGCAAGGCCGGACGAAGGCAGTCGATGTTTGAAACGAAAATCGTGTAAAACACATGCAAGGCCGGACGAAGGCAGTCGATGTTTGAAACGAAAATCGTGTAAAACACATGCAAGGCCGGACGAAGGCAGTCTATGTTTGAAACGAGAATCGTGTAAAACACATGCAAGGCCTGACGAAGGCAGTCTATGTTTGAAACGAGAATCGTGTAAAACACATGCAAGGCCGGATGAAGCCAGTCTATGTATGAAACGCGAATCGTGTAAAACACATGCAAGGCCGGACGAAGGCAGTCTATGCTTGAAAAGAGAATCGTGTAAAACACATGCAAGGCCGGACGAAGGCAGTCAATGTTTGAAACGAGAATCATGGAAAAGACAGGCAAGGCCGGATGAAGGCAGTCTAGGTATGAAACGAGAATCGTGCAAAATACATGCAAGGCCGGACGAAGGCAGTCGATGTTTGAAACGAAAATCGTGTAAAACACATGCAAGGCCGGACGAAGCCAGTCTATGTTGGAAACGAGAATCATATAAAACACATGCAAGGCTGGACAAAGGCCGTCTATGTTTGAAACGAGAATCATGTAAAACACATGCAAGGCCGGACGAAGGCAGTCTATGTTTGAAACGAGAATCATGTAAAACACATGCAAGGCCGGACGAAGCCAGTCTATGTATGAATCGAGAATCGTGTAAAACACATGCAAGGCCAGACGAAGGCAGTCTATGTATGAAACGAGAATCGTGCAAAATACATGCAAGGCCGGACGAAGGCAGTCGATGTTTGAAACGAAAATCGTGTAAAACACATGCAAGGCCGGACGAAGGCAGTCTATGTTTGAAACGAGAATCGTGTAAAACACATGCAAGGCTGGACGAAGGCAGTCTATGTTTGAAACGAGAATCGTGTAAAACACATGCAAGGCTGGACGAAGGCAGTCTATGTATGAAACGAGAATCAAATAAAACATATGCAAGGCCGGACGAAGGCAGTCTATGTATGAAACGAGAATTGTGTAATACACATGCAAAGCTGGACGAAGGCAGTCTATGTTTGAAACGAGAATCGTGTAAAACACATGCAAGGCCGGACGAACGCAGTCTATGTTTGAAGCGAGAATCATATAAAACACATGCAAGGCCGGACGAAGGCAGACTATGTTTGAAACGAGAATCATGTAAAACACATGCAAGGCCAGACGAAGGCAGTCTATGCTTGAAAAGAGAATCGTGTAAAACACATGCAAGGCCGGACGAAGGCAGTCAATGTTTGAAACGAGAATCGTGTAAAACACATGCAAGGCCGGATGAAGGCAGTCTATGTATGAAACGAGAATCGTGCAAAATACATGCAAGGCCGGACGAAGGCAGTCGATGTTTGAAACGAAAATCGTGTAAAACACATGCAAGGCCGGACGAAGGCAGTCTATGTTTGAAACGAGAATCGTGTAAAACACATGCAAGGCCGGACGAAGGCAGTCTATGTTTGAAACGAGAATTTTGTAAAACACATGCAAGGCCAGACGAAGGCAGTGTATGTATGAAACGAGAATCATATAAAACAGACGCAAGGCCGGACGAAGCCAGTCTATGTTTGAAACGAGAATCGTGTAAAATACATGCAAGGCCGGACGAAGGCAGTCTATGTATGAAACGAGAATCTTGTAAAACACATGCAAGTCCAGACAAAGGCAGTCTATGTATGAAACGAGAATCGTGTAAAACACATGCAAGGCCGGACGAAGGCAGTCTATGTATGAAACGAGAATCATGTAAAACACATGCAAGGCCGGACGAAAGCAGTCTATGTTTGAAACGAGAATCGTGTAAAACACATGCAAGGCCGGATGAAGGCAGTCTATGTTTGAAACGAGAATCGTGTAAAACACATGCAAGGCCGGACGAAGGCAGTCTATGTTTGAAACGAGAATCGTGTAAAACACATGCAAGGCCGGACGAATGCAGTCTATGTTTGAAACGAGAACCGTGTAAAACACATGCAAGGCCGGACGAATGCAGTCTATGTTTGAAACGAGAACCGTGTAAAACACATGCAAGGCCAGACGAAGGCAGTCTATGTATGAAACGAGAATCATATAAAACACATGCAAGGCCGGACGAAGGCAGTCTATGTATGAAACGAGAATCGTGTAAAACACATGCAAGGCCAGACGAAGGCAGTCTATGTATGAAACGAGAATCGTGTAAAACACATGCAAGGCCAGAGGAAGGCAGTCCATGTATGAAACGAGAATCGTGTAAAACACATGCAAGGCCAGACGAAGGCAGTCTATGTATGAAACGATAATCGTGTAAAACACATGCAAGGCCAGACGAAGGCAGTCTATGTATGAAACGAGAATCGTGTAAAACACATGCAAGGCCAGACGAAGGCAGTCTATGTATGAAACGAGAATCGTGTAAAACACATGCAAGGCCGGACGAAGCCAGTCTATGTATGAAACGCGAATCGTGTAAAACACATGCAAGGCCGGACGAAGGCAGTCTATGCTTGAAAAGAGAATCGTGTAAAACACATGCAAGGCCGGACGAAGGCAGTCAATGTTTGAAACGAGAATCGTGTAAACCACATGCAAGGCCGGATGAAGGCAGTCTAAGTATGAAACGAGAATCGTGCAAAATACATGCAAGGCCGGACGAAGGCAGTCGATGTTTGAAACGAAAATCGTGTAAAACACATGCAAGGCCGGACGAAGGCAGTCTATGTATGAAACGAGAATCGTTAAAACACATGCAAGGCCGGATGAAGGCAGTCTATGTTTGAAACGAGAATCATGTAAAACACATGCAAGGCCGGACGAAGGCAGTCAGTGTTTGAAACGAGAATCGTGTAAAACACATGCAAGGCCGGATGAAGGCAGTCTAAGTATGAAACGAGAATCGTGCAAAATACATGCAAGGCCGGACGAAGGCAGTCGATGTTTGAAACGAAAATCGTGTAAAACACATGCAAGGCCGGACGAAGGCAGTCAATGTTTGAAACGAAAATCGTGTAAAACACATGCAAGGCCGGACGAAGGCAGTCTATGTTTGAAACGAGAATCGTGTAAAACACATGCAAGGCCGGACGAAGCCAGTCTATGTATGAAACGCGAATCGTGTAAAACACATGCAAGGCCGGACGAAGGCAGTCTATGCTTGAAAAGAGAATCGTGTAAAACACATGCAAGGCCGGACGAAGGCAGTCAATGTTTGAAACGAGAATCATGGAAAAGACAGGCAAGGCCGGATGAAGGCAGTCTATGTATGAAACGAGAATCGTGCAAAATACATGCAAGGCCGGACGAAGGCAGTCGATGTTTGAAACGAAAATCGTGTAAAACACATGCAAGGCCGGACGAACGCAGTCTATGTTTGAAGCGAGAATCATATAAAACACATGCAAGGCCGGACGAAGGCAGTCTATGTTTGAAACGAGAATCATGTAAAACACATGCAAGGCTGGACGAAGGCAGTCTATGTTTGAAACGAGAATCGTGTAAAACACATGCAAGGCTGGATGAAGGCAGTCTATGTATGAAACGAGAATCAAATAAAACATATGCAAGGCCGGACGAAGGCAGTCTATGTATGAAACGAGAATTGTGTAAAACACATGCAAGGCCGGACGAAGCCAGTCTATGTATGAAACGCGAATCGTGTAAAACACATGCAAGGCCGGACGAAGGCAGTCTATGCTTGAAAAGAGAATCGTGTAAAACACATGCAAGGCCGGACGAAGGCAGTCAATGTTTGAAACGAGAATCGTGTAAACCACATGCAAGGCCGGATGAAGGCAGTCTAAGTATGAAACGAGAATCGTGCAAAATACATGCAAGGCCGGACGAAGGCAGTCAATGTTTGAAACGAGAATCGTGTAAAACACATGCAAGGCCAGACGAAGGCAGTGTATGTATGAAACGAGAATCATATAAAACAGACGCAAGGCCGGACGAAGCCAGTCTATGTTTGAAACGAGAATCGTGTAAAACACATGCAAGGCCGGACGAAGGCAGTCTATGTATGAAACGAGAATCGTGTAAAACACATGCAAGTCCAGACGAAGGCAGTCTATGTATGAAACGAGAATCGTGTAAAACACATGCAAGGCCGGACGAAGGCAGTCTATGTTTGAAACGAGAATCGTGTAAAACACATGCAAGGCCTGACGAAGGCAGTCTATGTATGAAACGAGAATCATATAAAACGGACGCAAGGCCGGACGAAGCCAGTCTATGTTTGAAACGAGAATCGTGTAAAACACATGCAAGGCCGGACGAAGGCAGTCTATGTATGAAACGAGAATCGTGTAAAACACATGCAAGTCCAGACGAAGGCAGTCTATGTATGAAAGGAGAATCGTGTAAAACACATGCAAGGCCGGACGAAGGCAGTCTATGTATGAAACGAGAATCATGTAAAACACATGCAAGGCCGGACGAAAGCAGTCTATGTTTGAAACGAGAATCGTGTAAAACACATGCAAGGCCGGATGAAGCCAGTCTATGTATGAAACGCAAATCGTGTAAAACACATGCAAGGCCGGACGAAGGCAGTCTATGCTTGAAAAGAGAATCGTGTAAAACACATGCAAGGCCGGACGAAGGCAGTCAATGTTTGAAACGAGAATCATGGAAAAGACAGGCAAGGCCGGATGAAGGCAGTCTATGTATGAAACGAGAATCGTGCAAAATACATGCAAGGCCGGACGAAGGCAGTCGATGTTTGAAACGAAAATCGTGTAAAACACATGCAAGGCCGGACGAAGCCAGTCTATGTTGGAAACGAGAATCATATAAAACACATGCAAGGCTGGACAAAGGCCGTCTATGTTTGAAACGAGAATCATGTAAAACACATGCAAGGCCGGACGAAGGCAGTCTATGTTTGAAACGAGAATCATGTAAAACACATGCAAGGCCGGACGAAGCCAGTCTATGTATGAATCGAGAATCGTGTAAAACACATGCAAGGCCAGACGAAGGCAGTCTATGTATGAAACGAGAATCGTGCAAAATACATGCAAGGCCGGACGAAGGCAGTCGATGTTTGAAACGAAAATCGTGTAAAACACATGCAAGGCCGGACGAAGGCAGTCTATGTTTGAAACGAGAATCGTGTAAAACACATGCAAGGCTGGACGAAGGCAGTCTATGTTTGAAACGAGAATCGTGTAAAACACATGCAAGGCTGGACGAAGGCAGTCTATGTATGAAACGAGAATCAAATAAAACATATGCAAGGCCGGACGAAGGCAGTCTATGTATGAAACGAGAATTGTGTAATACACATGCAAAGCTGGACGAAGGCAGTCTATGTTTGAAACGAGAATCGTGTAAAACACATGCAAGGCCGGACGAACGCAGTCTATGTTTGAAGCGAGAATCATATAAAACACATGCAAGGCCGGACGAAGGCAGTCTATGTTTGAAACGAGAATCATGTAAAACACATGCAAGGCCAGACGAAGGCAGTCTATGCTTGAAAAGAGAATCGTGTAAAACACATGCAAGGCCGGACGAAGGCAGTCAATGTTTGAAACGAGAATCGTGTAAAACACATGCAAGGCCGGATGAAGGCAGTCTATGTATGAAACGAGAATCGTGCAAAATACATGCAAGGCCGGACGAAGGCAGTCGATGTTTGAAACGAAAATCGTGTAAAACACATGCAAGGCCGGACGAAGGCAGTCTATGTTTGAAACGAGAATCGTGTAAAACACATGCAAGGCCGGACGAAGGCAGTCTATGTTTGAAACGAGAATTTTGTAAAACACATGCAAGGCCAGACGAAGGCAGTGTATGTATGAAACGAGAATCATATAAAACAGACGCAAGGCCGGACGAAGCCAGTCTATGTTTGAAACGAGAATCGTGTAAAATACATGCAAGGCCGGACGAAGGCAGTCTATGTTTGAAACGAGAATCGTGTAAAACACATGCAAGGCCGGATGAAGGCAGTCTAAGTATGAAACGAGAATCGTGCAAAATACATGCAAGGCCGGACGAAGGCAGTCGATGTTTGAAACGAAAATCGTGTAAAACACATGCAAGGCCGGACGAAGGCAGTCTATGTATGAAACGAGAATCGTTAAAACACATGCAAGGCCGGACGAAGGCAGTCTATGTTTGAAACGAGAATCATGTAAAACACATGCAAGGCCGGACGAAGGCAGTCAGTGTTTGAAACGAGAATCGTGTAAAACACATGCAAGGCCGGATGAAGGCAGTCTAAGTATGAAACGAGAATCGTGCAAAATACATGCATGGCCGGACGAAGGCAGTCGATGTTTGAAACGAAAATCGTGTAAAACACATGCAAGGCCGGACGAAGGCAGTCAATGTTTGAAACGAAAATCGTGTAAAACACATGCAAGGCCGGACGAAGGCAGTCTATGTTTGAAACGAGAATCGTGTAAAACACATGCAAGGCCTGACGAAGGCAGTCTATGTTTGAAACGAGAATCGTGTAAAACACATGCAAGGCCGGACGAAGCCAGTCTATGCATGAAACGCGAATCGTGTAAAACACATGCAAGGCCGGACGAAGGCAGTCTATGCTTGAAAAGAGAATCGTGTAAAACACATGCAAGGCCGGACGAAGGCAGTCAATGTTTGAAACGAGAATCATGGAAAAGACAGGCAAGGCCGGATGAAGGCAGTCTATGTATGAAACGAGAATCGTGCAAAATGCATGCAAGGCCGGACGAAGGCAGTCGATGTTTGAAACGAAAATCGTGTAAAACACATGCAAGGCCGGACGAACGCAGTCTATGTTTCAAGCGAGACTCATATAAAACACATGCAAGGCCGGACGAAGGCAGTCTATGTTTGAAACGAGAATCATGTAAAACACATGCAAGGCTGGACGAAGGCAGTCTATGTTTGAAACGAGAATCATGTAAAACACATGCAAGGCTGGATGAAGGCAGTCTATGTATGAAACGAGAATCAAATAAAACATATGCAAGGCCGGACGAAGGCAGTCTATGTATGAAACGAGAATTGTGTAATACACATGCAAAGCTGGACGAAGGCAGTCTATGTTTGAAACGAGAATCGTGTAAAACACATGCAAGGCCGGACGAACGCAGTCTATGTTTGAAGCGAGAATCATATAAAACACATGCAAGGCCGGACGAAGGCAGTCTATGTTTGAAACGAGAATCATGTAAAACACATGCAAGGCCAGACGAAGGCAGTCTATGCTTGAAAAGAGAATCGTGTAAAACACATGCAAGGCCGGACGAAGGCAGTCAATGTTTGAAACGAGAATCGTGTAAAACACATGCAAGGCCGGATGAAGGCAGTCTATGTATGAAACGAGAATCGTGCAAAATACATGCAAGGCCGGACGAAGGCAGTCGATGTTTGAAACGAAAATCGTGTAAAACACATGCAAGGCCGGATGAAGGCAGTCTATGTTTGAAACGAGAATCGTGTAAAACACATGCAAGGCCGGACGAAGGCAGTCTATGTTTGAAACGAGAATCATATAAAACAGACGCAAGGCCGGACGAAGCCAGTCTATGTTTGAAACGAGAATCGTGTAAAACACATGCAAGGCCGGACGAAGGCAGTCTATGTATGAAACGAGAATCGTGTAAAACACATGCAAGTCCAGACGAAGGCAGTCTATGTATGAAACGAGAATCGTGTAAAACACATGCAAGGCCGGACGAAGGCAGTCTATGTATGAAACGAGAATCATGTAAAACACATGCAAGGCCGGACGAAAGCAGTCTATGTTTGAAACGAGAATCGTGTAAAACACATGCAAGGCCGGATGAAGGCAGTCTATGTTTGAAACGAGAATCGTGTAAAACACATGCAAGGCCGGACGAAGGCAGTCTATGTTTGAAACGAGAATCGTGTAAAACACATGCAAGGCTGGACGAATGCAGTCTATGTTTGAAACGAGAACCGTGTAAAACACATGCAAGGCCAGACGAAGGCAGTCTATGTATGAAACGAGAATCATATGAAACACATGCAAGGCTGGACGAAGGCAGTCTATGTATGAAACGAGAATCGTGTAAAACACATGCAAGGCCAGACGAAGGCAGTCTATGTATGAAACGAGAATCGTGTAAAACACATGCAAGGCCAGACGAAGGCAGTCTATGTATGAAACGAGAATCGTGTAAAACACATGCAAGGCCAGATGAAGGCAGTCTATGTATGAAACGAGAATCGTGTAAAACACATGCAAGGCCGGACGAAGGCAGTCTATGTATGAAACGAGAATCGTGTAAAACAGATGCAAGGCCGGACGAAGCCAGTCTATGTATGAAACGCGAATCGTGTAAAACACATGCAAGGCCGGACGAAGGCAGTCTATGCTTGAAAAGAGAATCGTGTAAAACACATGCAAGGCCGGACGAAGGCAGTCAATGTTTGAAACGAGAATCGTGTAAAACACATGCAAGGCCGGATGAAGGCAGTCTAAGTATGAAACGAGAATCGTGCAAAATACATGCAAGGCCGGACGAAGGCAGTCGATGTTTGAAACGAAAATCGTGTAAAACACATGCAAGGCCGGACGAAGGCAGTCGATGTTTGAAACGAAAATCGTGTAAAACACATGCAAGGCCGGACGAAGGCAGTCTATGTTTGAAACGAGAATCGTGTAAAACACATGCAAGGCCTGACGAAGGCAGTCTATGTTTGAAACGAGAATCGTGTAAAACACATGCAAGGCCGGACGAAGCCAGTCTATGTATGAAACGCGAATCGTGTAAAACACATGCAAGGCCGGACGAAGGCAGTCTATGCTTGAAAAGAGAATCGTGTAAAACACATGCAAGGCCGGACGAAGGCAGTCAATGTTTGAAACGAGAATCGTGGAAAAGACAGGCAAGGCCGGATGAAGGCAGTCTATGTATGAAACGAGAATCGTGCAAAATACATGCAAGGCCGGACGAAGGCAGTCGATGTTTGAAACGAAAATCGTGTAAAACACATGCAAGGCCAGACGAAGGCAGTGTATGTATGAAACGAGAATCATATAAAACAGACGCAAGGCCGGACGAAGGCAGTCTATGTTTGAAACGAGAATCGTGTAAAACACATGCAAGGCCGGACGAAGGCAGTCTATGTATGAAACGAGAATCGTGTAAAACACATGGAAGTCCAGACGAAGGCAGTCTATGTATGAAACGAGAATCGTGTAAAACACATGCAAGGCCGGACGAAGGCAGTCTATGTATGAAACGAGAATCATGTAAAACACATGCAAGGCCGGACGAAAGCAGTCTATGTTTGAAACGAGAATCGTGTAAAACACATGCAAGGCCGGATGAAGGCAGTCTATGTATGAAACGAGAATCATGTAAAACACATGCAAGGCCGGACGAAGGCAGTCTATGTTTGAAACGAGATTCGTGTAAAACACGTGCAAGGCCGGACAAAGGCAGTCTATGTTTGAAACGAGAATCGTGTAAAACACATGGAAGGCCAGACGAAGGCAGTGTATGTATGAAACGAGAATCATATAAAACAGACGCAAGGCCGGACGAAGGCAGTCTATGTTTGAAACGAGAATCGTGTAAAACACATGCAAGGCCGGACGAAGGCAGTCTATGTATGAAACGAGAATCGTGCAAAACACATGGAAGTCCAGACGAAGGCAGTCTATTTATGAAACGAGAATCGTGTAAAACACATGCAAGGCCGGACGAAGGCAGTCTATGTATGAAACGAGAATCATGTAAAACACATGCAAGGCCGGACGAAAGCAGTCTATGTTTGAAACGAGAATCGTGTAAAACACATGCAAGGCCGGACGAAGGCAGTCTATTTTTGAAACGAGAATCGTGTAAAACACATGCAAGGCCTGACGAAGGCAGTCTACGTTTGAAACGAGAATCGTGTAAAACACATGCAAGGCCGGACGAAGGCAGTCTATGCTTGAAAAGAGAATCGTGTAAAACACATGCAAGGCCGGACAAAGGCAGTCTATGTTGGAAACGAGAATCATATAAAACAGACGCAAGGCCGGACGAAGGCAGTCTATGTTTGAAACGAGAATCGTGTAAAACACATGCAAGGCCGGACGAAGGCAGTCTATGTATGAAACGAGAATCGTGTAAAACACATGCAAGTCCAGACGAAGGCAGTCTATGTATGAAACGAGAATCGTGTAAAACACATGCAAGGCCTGACGAAGGCAGTCTATGTTTGAAACGAGAATCGTGTGAAACACATGCAATGCCGGATGAAGGCAGTCTATGTATGAAACGAGAATCATGTAAAACACATGCAAGGCCGGACGAAGGCAGTCTATGTTTGAAACGAGAATCGTGTAAAACACATGCAAGCCTGACGAAGGCAGTCTATGTTTGAAACGAGAATCGTGTAAAACACATGCAAGGCCGGATGAAGGCAGTCTATGTATGAAACGAGAATCATGTAAAACACATGCAAGGCCGGACGAAGGCAGTCTATGTTTGAAACGAGAATCGTGTAAAACACATGCAAGGCCGGACGAAGGCAGTCTATGCTTGAAAAGAGAATCGTGTAAAACACATGCAAGGCCGGACAAAGGCTGTCTATGTTTGAAACGAGAATCAGATAAAACAGACGCAAGGCCGGACGAAGGCAGTCTATGTTTGAAACGAGAATCGTGTAAAACACATGCAAAGCCGGATGAAGGCAGTCTATGTATGAAACGAGAATAGTGTAAAACACATGCAAGTCCAGACGAAGGCAGTCTATGTATGAAACGAGAATCGTGTAAAACACATGCAAGGCCGGACGAAGGCAGTCTATGTATGAAACGAGAATCGTGTAAAACACATGCAAGGCCGGATGAAGGCAGTCGATGTATGAAACGAGAATCATGTAAAACACATGCAAGGCCGGACGAAGGCAGTCTATGTTTGAAACGAGAATCGTGTAAAACACATGCAAGGCCGGATGAAGGCAGTCTATTTTTGAAACGAGAATCGTGTAAAACACATGCAAGGCCGGACGAAGGCAGTCTATGTATGAAACGAGAATCGTGTAAAACACATGCAAGTCCAGACGAAGGCAGTCTATGCATGAAACGAGAATCGTGTAAAACACATGCAAGGCCGGACGAAGGCAGTCTATGTATGAAACGAGAATCATGTAAAACACATGCAAGGCCGGACGAAAGCAGTCTATGTTTGAAACGAGAATCGTGTAAAACACATGCAAGGCCGGATGAAGGCAGTCTATGTATGAAACGAGAATCATGTAAAACAAATGCAAGGCCGGACGAAGGCAGTCTATGTTTGAAACGAGAATCGTGTAAAACACATGCAAGGCCTGACGAAGGCAGTCTATGTTTGAAACGAGAATCGTGTAAAACACATGCAAGGCCGGATGAAGGCAGTCTATGTATGAAACGAGAATCGTGTAAAACACATGCAAGTCCAGACGAAGGCAGTCTATGCATGAAACGAGAATCGTGTAAAACACATGCAAGGCCGGACGAAGGCAGTCTATGTATGAAACGAGAATCATGTAAAACACATGCAAGGCCGGACGAAAGCAGTCTATGTTTGAAACGAGAATCGTGTAAAACACATGCAAGGCCGGATGAAGGCAGTCTATGTATGAAACGAGAATCATGTGAAACAAATGCAAGGCCGGACGAAGGCAGTCTATGTTTGAAACGAGAATCGTGTAAAACACATGCAAGGCCTGACGAAGGCAGTCTATGTTTGAAACGAGAATCGTGTAAAACACATGCAAGGCCGGATGAAGGCAGTCTATGTATGAAACGAGAATCGTGTAAAACACATGCAAGGCCGGACGAAGGCAGTCAATGTTTGAAACGAGAATCGTGTAAAACACATGCAAGGCCGGACGAAGGCAGTCTATGCTTGAAAAGAGAATCGTGTAAAACACATGCAAGGCCTGACGAAGGCAGTCTATGTTTGAAACGAGAATCGTGTAAAACACATGCAAGGCCGGATGAAGGCAGTCTATGTATGAAACGAGAATAGTGTAAAACACATGCAAGTCCAGACGAAGGCAGTCTATGTATGAAACGAGAATCGTGTAAAACACATGCAAGGCCGGACGAAGGCAGTCTATGTATGAAACGAGAATCGTGTAAAACACATGCAAGGCCGGATGAAGGCAGTCGATGTATGAAACGAGAATCATGTAAAACACATGCAAGGCCGGACGAAGGCAGTCTATGTTTGAAACGAGAATCGTGTAAAACACATGCAAGGCCGGATGAAGGCAGTCTATTTTTGAAACGAGAATCGTGTAAAACACATGCAAGGCCGGACGAAGGCAGTCTATGTATGAAACGAGAATCGTGTAAAACACATGCAAGTCCAGACGAAAGCAGTCTATGCATGAAACGAGAATCGTGTAAAACACATGCAAGGCCGGACGAAGGCAGTCTATGTATGAAACGAGAATCATGTAAAACACATGCAAGGCCGGACGAAAGCAGTCTATGTTTGAAACGAGAATCGTGTAAAACACATGCAAGGCCGGATGAAGGCAGTCTATGTATGAAACGAGAATCATGTAAAACAAATGCAAGGCCGGACGAAGGCAGTCTATGTTTGAAACGAGAATCGTGTAAAACACATGCAAGGCCTGACGAAGGCAGTCTATGTTTGAAACGAGAATCGTGTAAAACACATGCAAGGCCGGATGAAGGCAGTCTATGTATGAAACGAGAATCGTGTAAAACACATGCAAGTCCAGACGAAGGCAGTCTATGCATGAAACGAGAATCGTGTAAAACACATGCAAGGCCGGACGAAGGCAGTCTATGTATGAAACGAGAATCATGTAAAACACATGCAAGGCCGGACGAAAGCAGTCTATGTTTGAAACGAGAATCGTGTAAAACACATGCAAGGCCGGATGAAGGCAGTCTATGTATGAAACGAGAATCATGTAAAACAAATGCAAGGCCGGACGAAGGCAGTCTATGTTTGAAACGAGAATCGTGTAAAACACATGCAAGGCCTGACGAAGGCAGTCTATGTTTGAAACGAGAATCGTGTAAAACACATGCAAGGCCGGATGAAGGCAGTCTATGTATGAAACGAGAATCGTGTAAAACACATGCAAGGCCGGACGAAGGCAGTCTATGTTTGAAACGAGAATCGTGTAAAACACATGCAAGGCCGGACGAAGGCAGTCTATGCTTGAAAAGAGAATCGTGTAAAACACATGCAAGGCCTGACGAAGGCAGTCTATGTTTGAAACGAGAATCGTGTAAAACACATGCAAGGCCGGATGAAGGCAGTCTATGTATGAAACGAGAATCATGTAAAACACATGCAAGGCCGGACGAAGGCAGTCTATGTTTGAAACGAGAATCGTGTAAAACACATGCAAGGCCGGACGAAGGCAGTCTATGCTTGAAAAGAGAATCGTGTAAAACACATGCAAGGCCGGACAAAGGCAGTCTATGTTTGAAACGAGAATCATATAAAACAGACGCAAGGCCGGACAAAGGCAGTCTATGTTTGAAACGAGAATCCTGTAAAACACATGCAAGGCCGGACGAAGGCAGTCTATGTATGAAACGAGAATCGTGTAAAACACATGCAAGTCCAGACGAAGGCAGTCTATGTATGAAACGAGAATCGTGTAAAACACATGCAAGGCCGGACGAAGGCAGTCTATGTATGAAACGAGAATCATGTAAAACACATGCAAGGCCGGACGAAAGCAGTCTATGTTTGAAACGAGAATCGTGTAAAACACATGCAAGGCCGGATGAAGGCAGTCTATGTATGAAACGAGAATCATGTAAAACACATGCAAGGCCGGACGAAGGCAGTCTATGTATGAAACGAGAATCGTGTAAAACACATGCAAGGCCGGACTAAGGCAGTCTATTTTTGAAACGAGAATCGTGTAAAACACATGCAAGGCCTGACGAAGGCAGTCTATGTTTGAAACGAGAATCGTGTAAAACACATGCAAGGCCGGACGAAGCCAGTCTATGTATGAAACGCGAATCGTGTATAACACATGCAAGGCCGGACGAAGGCAGTCTATGCTTGAAAAGAGAATCGTGTAAAGCACATGCAAGGCCGGACAAAGGCAGTCTATGTTTGAAACGAGAATCGTGTAAAACACATACAAGGCCGGACGAAGGCAGTCTATGTTTGAAACGAGAATCGTATAAAACACATGCAAGGCCGGACGAAGGCAGTCTATGTTTGAAACGAGAATCATGTAAAACAGATGCAAGGCCGGACGAAGGCAGTCTATGTATGAAACGAGAATCGTGTAAAACACATGCAAGGCCGGACGAAGGCAGTCTATGTTTGAAACGAGAATCGTGTAAAACACATGCAAGGCCGGACGAAGGCAGTCTATGCTTGAAAAGAGAATCGTGTAAAACACATGCAAGGCCTGACGAAGGCAGTCTATGTTTGAAACGAGAATCGTGTAAAACACATGCAAGGCCGGATGAAGGCAGTCTATGTATGAAACGAGAATCATGTAAAACACATGCAAGGCCGGACGAAGGCAGTCTATGTTTGAAACGAGAATCGTGTAAAATACATGCAAGGCCGGACGAAGGCAGTCTATGCTTGAAAAGAGAATCGTGTAAAACACATGCAAGGCCGGACAAAGGCAGTCTATGTTTGAAACGAGAATCATATAAAACAGACGCAAGGCCGGACGAAGGCAGTCTATGTTTGAAACGAGAATCGTGTAAAACACATGCAAGGCCGGACGAAGGCAGTCTATGTATGAAACGAGAATCGTGTAAAACACATGCAAGTCCAGACGAAGGCAGTCTATGTATGAAACGAGAATCGTGTAAAACACATGCAAGGCCGGACGAAGGCAGTCTATGTATGAAACGAGAATCATGTAAAACACATGCAAGGCCGGACGAAAGCAGTCTATGTTTGAAACGAGAATCGTGTAAAACACATGCAAGGCCGGATGAAGGCAGTCTATGTATGAAACGAGAATCATGTAAAACACATGCAAGGCCGGACGAAGGCAGTCTATGTATGAAACGAGAATCGTTAAAACACATGCAAGGCCGGATGAAGGCAGTCTATGTTTGAAACGAGAATCATGTAAAACACATGCAAGGCCGGACGAAGGCAGTCAGTGTTTGAAACGAGAATCGTGTAAAACACATGCAAGGCCGGATGAAGGCAGTCTAAGTATGAAACGAGAATCGTGCAAAATACATGCAAGGCCGGACGAAGGCAGTCGATGTTTGAAACGAAAATCGTGTAAAACACATGCAAGGCCGGACGAAGGCAGTCAATGTTTGAAACGAAAATCGTGTAAAACACATGCAAGGCCGGACGAAGGCAGTCTATGCTTGAAAAGAGAATCGTGTAAAACACATGCAAGGCCGGACGAAGGCAGTCAATGTTTGAAACGCGAATCATGGAAAAGACAGGCAAGGCCGGATGAAGGCAGTCTATGTATGAAACGAGAATCGTGCAAAATACATGCAAGGCCGGACGAAGGCAGTCGATGTTTGAAACGAAAATCGTGTAAAACACATGCAAGGCCGGACGAACGCAGTCTATGTTTGAAACGAGAATCATGTAAAACACATGCAAGGCTGGACGAAGGCAGTCTATGTTTGAAACGAGAATCGTGTAAAACACATGCAAGGCTGGATGAAGGCAGTCTATGTATGAAACGAGAATCAAATAAAACATATGCAAGGCCGGACGAAGGCAGTCTATGTATGAAACGAGAATTGTGTAATACACATGCAAAGCTGGACGAAGGCAGTCTATGTTTGAAACGAGAATCGTGTAAAACACATGCAAGGCCGGACGAACGCAGTCTATGTTTGAAGCGAGAATCATATAAAACACATGCAAGGCCGGACGAAGGCAGTCTATGTTTGAAACGAGAATCATGTAAAACACATGCAAGGCCAGACGAAGGCAGTCTATGCTTGAAAAGAGAATCGTGTAAAACACATGCAAGGCCGGACGAAGGCAGTCAATGTTTGAAACGAGAATCGTGTAAAACACATGCAAGGCCGGATGAAGGCAGTCTATGTATGAAACGAGAATCGTGCAAAATACATGCAAGGCCGGACGAAGGCAGTCGATGTTTGAAACGAGAATCGTGTAAAACACATGCAAGGCCAGACGAAGGCAGTGTATGTATGAAACGAGAATCATATAAAACAGACGCAAGGCCGGACGAAGCCAGTCTATGTTTGAAACGAGAATCGTGTAAAACACATGCAAGGCCGGACGAAGGCAGTCTATGTATGAAACGAGAATCGTGTAAAACACATGCAAGTCCAGACGAAGGCAGTCTATGTATGAAACGAGAATCGTGTAAAACACATGCAAGCCCGGACGAAGGCAGTCAATGTTTGAAACGAGAATCGTGTAAAACACATGCAAGGCCGGATGAAGGCAGTCTATGTATGAAACGAGAATCGTGCAAAATACATGCAAGGCCGGTCGAAGGCAGTCGATGTTTGAAACGAAAATCGTGTAAAACACATGCAAGGCCGGACGAAGGCAGTCTATGTTTGAAACGAGAATCGTGTAAAACACATGCAAGGCCGGACGAAGGCAGTCTATGTTTGAAACGAGAATTTTGTAAAACACATGCAAGGCCAGACGAAGGCAGTGTATGTATGAAACGAGAATCATATAAAACGGACGCAAGGCCGGACGAAGCCAGTCTATGTTTGAAACGAGAATCGTGTAAAACACATGCAAGGCCGGACGAAGGCAGTCTATGTATGAAACGAGAATCGTGTAAAACACATGCAAGTCCAGACGAAGGCAGTCTATGTATGAAAGGAGAATCGTGTAAAACACATGCAAGGCCGGACGAAGGCAGTCTATGTATGAAACGAGAATCATGTAAAACACATGCAAGGCCGGACGAAAGCAGTCTATGTTTGAAACGAGAATCGTGTAAAACACATGCAAGGCCGGATGAAGGCAGTCTATGTTTGAAACGAGAATCGTGTAAAACACATGCAAGGCCGGACGAAGGCAGTCAATGTTTGAAACGAGAATCGTGTAAAACACATGCAAGGCCGGATGAAGGCAGTCTATGTATGAAACGAGAATCGTGCAAAATACATGCAAGGCCGGACGAAGGCAGTCGATGTTTGAAACGAGAATCGTGTAAAACACATGCAAGGCCAGACGAAGGCAGTGTATGTATGAAACGAGAATCATATAAAACAGACGCAAGGCCGGACGAAGCCAGTCTATGTTTGAAACGAGAATCGTGTAAAACACATGCAAGGCCGGACGAAAGCAGTCTATGTTTGAAACGAGAATCGTGTAAAACACATGCAAGGCCGGATGAAGGCAGTCTATGTATGAAACGAGAATCATGTAAAACACATGCAAGGCCGGACGAAGGCAGTCTATGTTTGAAACGAGAATCGTGTAAAACACATGCAAGGCCGGACGAAGGCAGTCAATGTTTGAAACGAGAATCGTGTAAAACACATGCAAGGCCGGACGAAGGCAGTCTATGTTTGAAACGAGAATCGTGTAAAACACATGCAAGGCCGGACGAAGGCAGTCTATGTTTGAAACGAGAATCGTGTAAAACACATGCAAGGCCGGACGAAGGTAGTCTGTGTTTGAAACGAGAATCGTGTAAAACACATGCAAGGCTGGACGAATGCAGTCTATGTTTGAAACGAGAATCGTGTAAAACACGTGCAAGGCCGGACAAAGGCAGTCTATGTTTGAAACGAGAATCGTGTAAAACACATGCAAGGCCAGACGAAGGCAGTGTATGTATGAAACGAGAATCATATAAAACAGACGCAAGGCCGGACGAAGGCAGTCTATGTTTGAAACGAGAATCGTGTAAAACACATGCAAGGCCGGACGAAGGCAGTCTATGTATGAAACGAGAATCGTGTAAAACACATGGAAGTCCAGACGAAGGCAGTCTATGTATGAAACGAGAATCGTGTAAAACACATGCAAGGCCGGACGAAGGCAGTCTATGTATGAAACGAGAATCGTGTAAAACACATGCAAGGCCGGACGAAGGTAGTCTGTGTTTGAAACGAGAATCGTGTAAAACACATGCAAGGCTGGACGAATGCAGTCTATGTTTGAAACGAGAATCGTGTAAAACACGTGCAAGGCCGGACAAAGGCAGTCTATGTTTGAAACGAGAATCGTGTAAAACACATGCAAGGCCAGACGAAGGCAGTGTATGTATGAAACGAGAATCATATAAAACAGACGCAAGGCCGGACGAAGGCAGTCTATGTTTGAAACGAGAATCGTGTAAAACACATGCAAGGCCGGACGAAGGCAGTCTATGTATGAAACGAGAATCGTGTAAAACACATGGAAGTCCAGACGAAGGCAGTCTATGTATGAAACGAGAATCGTGTAAAACACATGCAAGGCCGGACGAAGGCAGTCTATGTATGAAACGAGAATCATGTAAAACACATGCAAGGCCGGACGAAAGCAGTCTATGTTTGAAACGAGAATCGTGTAAAACACATGCAAGGACGGATGAAGGCAGTCTATGTATGAAACGAGAATCATGTAAAACACATGCAAGGCCGGACGAAGGCAGTCTATGTTTGAAACGAGATTCGTGTAAAACACGTGCAAGGCCGGACAAAGGCAGTCTATGTTTGAAACGAGAATCGTGTAAAACACATGGAAGGCCAGACGAAGGCAGTGTATGTATGAAACGAGAATCATATAAAACAGACGCAAGGCCGGACGAAGGCAGTCTATGTTTGAAACGAGAATCGTGTAAAACACATGCAAGGCCGGACGAAGGCAGTCTATGTATGAAACGAGAATCGTGCAAAACACATGGAAGTCCAGACGAAGGCAGTCTATTTATGAAACGAGAATCGTGTAAAACACATGCAAGGCCGGACGAAGGCAGTCTATGTATGAAACGAGAATCATGTAAAACACATGCAAGGCCGGACGAAAGCAGTCTATGTTTGAAACGAGAATCGTGTAAAACACATGCAAGGCCGGACGAAGGCAGTCTATTTTTGAAACGAGAATCGTGTAAAACACATGCAAGGCCTGACGAAGGCTGTCTATGTTTGAAACGAGAATCGTGTAAAACACATGCAAGGCCGGAAGAAGCCAATCTATGTATGAAACGCGAATCGTGTAAAACACATGCAAGGCCGGACGAAGGCAGTCTACGTTTGAAACGAGAATCGTGTAAAACACATGCAAGGCCGGACGAAGGCAGTCTATGCTTGAAAAGAGAATCGTGTAAAACACATGCAAGGCCGGACAAAGGCAGTCTATGTTGGAAACGAGAATCATATAAAACAGACGCAAGGCCGGACGAAGGCAGTCTATGTTTGAAACGAGAATCGTGTAAAACACATGCAAGGCCGGACGAAGGCAGTCTATGTATGAAACGAGAATCGTGTAAAACACATGCAAGTCCAGACGAAGGCAGTCTATGTATGAAACGAGAATCGTGTAAAACACATGCAAGGCCTGACGAAGGCAGTCTATGTTTGAAACGAGAATCGTGTGAAACACATGCAATGCCGGATGAAGGCAGTCTATGTATGAAACGAGAATCATGTAAAACACATGCAAGGCCGGACGAAGGCAGTCTATGTTTGAAACGAGAATCGTGTAAAACACATGCAAGCCTGACGAAGGCAGTCTATGTTTGAAACGAGAATCGTGTAAAACACATGCAAGGCCGGATGAAGGCAGTCTATGTATGAAACGAGAATCATGTAAAACACATGCAAGGCCGGACGAAGGCAGTCTATGTTTGAAACGAGAATCGTGTAAAACACATGCAAGGCCGGACGAAGGCAGTCTATGCTTGAAAAGAGAATCGTGTAAAACACATGCAAGGCCGGACAAAGGCTGTCTATGTTTGAAACGAGAATCAGATAAAACAGACGCAAGGCCGGACGAAGGCAGTCTATGTTTGAAACGAGAATCGTGTAAAACACATGCAAAGCCGGATGAAGGCAGTCTATGTATGAAACGAGAATAGTGTAAAACACATGCAAGTCCAGACGAAGGCAGTCTATGTATGAAACGAGAATCGTGTAAAACACATGCAAGGCCGGACGAAGGCAGTCTATGTATGAAACGAGAATCGTGTAAAACACATGCAAGGCCGGATGAAGGCAGTCGATGTATGAAACGAGAATCATGTAAAACACATGCAAGGCCGGACGAAGGCAGTCTATGTTTGAAACGAGAATCGTGTAAAACACATGCAAGGCCGGATGAAGGCAGTCTATTTTTGAAACGAGAATCGTGTAAAACACATGCAAGGCCGGACGAAGGCAGTCTATGTATGAAACGAGAATCGTGTAAAACACATGCAAGTCCAGACGAAGGCAGTCTATGCATGAAACGAGAATCGTGTAAAACACATGCAAGGCCGGACGAAGGCAGTCTATGTATGAAACGAGAATCATGTAAAACACATGCAAGGCCGGACGAAAGCAGTCTATGTTTGAAACGAGAATCGTGTAAAACACATGCAAGGCCGGATGAAGGCAGTCTATGTATGAAACGAGAATCATGTAAAACAAATGCAAGGCCGGACGAAGGCAGTCTATGTTTAAAACGAGAATCGTGTAAAACACATGCAAGGCCTGACGAAGGCAGTCTATGTTTGAAACGAGAATCGTGTAAAACACATGCAAGGCCGGATGAAGGCAGTCTATGTATGAAACGAGAATCGTGTAAAACACATGCAAGGCCGGACGAAGGCAGTCTATGTTTGAAACGAGAATCGTGTAAAACACATGCAAGGCCGGACGAAGGCAGTCTATGCTTGAAAAGAGAATCGTGTAAAACACATGCAAGGCCTGACGAAGGCAGTCTATGTTTGAAACGAGAATCGTGTAAAACACATGCAAGGCCGGATGAAGGCAGTCTATGTATGAAACGAGAATCATGTAAAACACATGCAAGGCCGGACGAAGGCAGTCTATGTTTGAAACGAGAATCGTGTAAAACACATGCAAGGCCGGATGAAGGCAGTCTATGCTTGAAAAGAGAATCGTGTAAAACACATGCAAGGCCGGACAAAGGCAGTCTATGTTTGAAACGAGAATCATATAAAACAGACGCAAGGCCGGACGAAGGCAGTCTATGTTTGAAACGAGAATCGTGTAAAACACATGCAAGGCCGGACGAAGGCAGTCTATGTATGAAACGAGAATCGTGTAAAACACATGCAAGTCCAGACGAAGGCAGTCTATGTATGAAACGAGAATCGTGTAAAACACATGCAAGGCCGGACGAAGGCAGTCTATGTATGAAACGAGAATCATGTAAAACACATGCAAGGCCGGACGAAAGCAGTCTATGTTTGAAACGAGAATCGTGTAAAACACATGCAAGGCCGGATGAAGGCAGTCTATGTATGAAACGAGAATCATGTAAAACACATGCAAGGCCGGACGAAGGCAGTCTATGTATGAAACGAGAATCGTGTAAAACACATGCAAGGCCGGACTAAGGCAGTCTATTTTTGAAGCGAGAATCGTGTAAAACACATGCAAGGCCTGACGAAGGCAGTCTATGTTTGAAACGAGAATCGTGTAAAACACATGCAAGGCCGGACGAAGCCAGTCTATGTATGAAACGCGAATCGTGTATAACACATGCAAGGCCGGACGAAGGCAGTCTATGCTTGAAAAGAGAATCGTGTAAAGCACATGCAAGGCCGGACAAAGGCAGTCTATGTTTGAAACGAGAATCGTGTAAAACACATACAAGGCCGGACGAAGGCAGTCTATGTTTGAAACGAGAATCGTATAAAACACATGCAAGGCCGGACGAAGGCAGTCTATGTTTGAAACGAGAATCATGTAAAACAGATGCAAGGCCGGACGAAGGCAGTCTATGTATGAAACGAGAATCGTGTAAAACACATGCAAGGCCGGACGAAGGCAGTCTATGTTTGAAACGAGAATCGTGTAAAACACATGCAAGGCCGGACGAAGGCAGTCTATGCTTGAAAAGAGAATCGTGTAAAACACATGCAAGGCCTGACGAAGGCAGTCTATGTTTGAAACGAGAATCGTGTAAAACACATGCAAGGCCGGATGAAGGCAGTCTATGTATGAAACGAGAATCATGTAAAACACATGCAAGGCCGGACGAAGGCAGTCTATGTTTGAAACGAGAATCGTGTAAAACACATGCAAGGCCGGACGAAGGCAGTCTATGCTTGAAAAGAGAATCGTGTAAAACACATGCAAGGCCGGACAAAGGCAGTCTATGTTTGAAACGAGAATCATATAAAACAGACGCAAGGCCGGACGAAGGCAGTCTATGTTTGAAACGAGAATCGTGTAAAACACATGCAAGGCCGGACGAAGGCAGTCTATGTATGAAACGAGAATCGTGTAAAACACATGCAAGTCCAGACGAAGGCAGTCTATGTATGAAACGAGAATCGTGTAAAACACATGCAAGGCCGGACGAAGGCAGTCTATGTATGAAACGAGAATCATGTAAAACACATGCAAGGCCGGACGAAAGCAGTCTATGTTTGAAACGAGAATCGTGTAAAACACATGCAAGGCCGGATGAAGGCAGTCTATGTATGAAACGAGAATCATGTAAAACACATGCAAGGCCGGACGAAGGCAGTCTATGTATGAAACGAGAATCGTGTAAAACACATGCAAGGCCGGACTAAGGCAGTCTATTTTTGAAACGAGAATCGTGTAAAACACATGCAAGGCCTGACGAAGGCAGTCTATGTTTGAAACGAGAATCGTGTAAAACACATGCAAGGCCGGACGAAGCCAGTCTATGTATGAAACGCGAATCGTGTATAACACATGCAAGGCCGGACGAAGGCAGTCTATGCTTGAAAAGAGAATCGTGTAAAGCACATGCAAGGCCGGACAAAGGCAGTCTATGTTTGAAACGAGAATCGTGTAAAACACATACAAGGCCGGACGAAGGCAGTCTATGTTTGAAACGAGAATCGTATAAAACACATGCAAGGCCGGACGAAGGCAGTCTATGTTTGAAACGAGAATCATGTAAAACAGATGCAAGGCCGGACGAAGGCAGTCTATGTTTGAAACGAGAATCATTTAAAACACATGCAAGGCCGGACGAAGGCAGTCTATGTTTGAAACGAGAATCGTGTAAAACACATACAAGGCCGGACGAAGGCAGTCTATGTTTGAAACGAGAATCGTATAAAACACATGCAAGGCCGGACGAAGGCAGTCTATGTATGAAACGAGAATCGTGTAAAACACATGCAAGGCCGGACGAAGGCAGTCTATTTTTGAAACGAGAATCGTGTAAAACACATGCAAGGCCTGACGAAGGCAGTCTATGTTTGAAACGAGAATCGTGTAAAACACATGCAAGGCCGGACGAAGCCAGTCTATGTATGAAACGCGAATCGTGTATAACACATGCAAGGCCGGACGAAGGCAGTCTATGCTTGAAAAGAGAATCGTGTAAAGCACATGCAAGGCCGGACAAAGGCAGTCTATGTTTGAAACGAGAATCGTGTAAAACACATACAAGGCCGGACGAAGGCAGTCTATGTTTGAAACGAGAATCGTATAAAACACATGCAAGGCCGGACGAAGGCAGTCTATGTTTGAAACGAGAATCATGTAAAACAGATGCAAGGCCGGACGAAGGCAGTCTATGTTTGAAACGAGAATCATGTAAAACACATGCAAGGCCGGACGAAGCCAGTCTATGTATGAAACGAGAATCGTGTAAAACACATGCAAGGCCGGACGAAAGCAGTCTATATTTGAAACGAGAATCGTGTAAAACACATGCAAGGCCGGACGAAGCCAGTCTATGTATGAAACGCGAATCGTGTAAAACACATGGAAGGCCGGACGAAGGCAGTCTATGTTTGAAAAGAGAATCGTGTAAAGCACATGCAAGGCCGGACAAAGGCAGTCTATGTTTGAAACGAGAATCGTGTAAAACACATACAAGGCCGGACGAATGCAGTCTATGTTTGAAACGAGAATCGTATAAAACACATGCAAGGCCGGACGAAGGCAGTCTATGTTTGAAACGAGAATCATGTAAAACACATGCAAGGCCGGACGAAGGCAGTCTATGTTTGAAACGAGAATCATGTAAAACACATGCAAGGCCGGACGAAGGCAGTCTATGTTTGAAACGAGAATCGTGTAAAACACATGCAAGGCCGGACGAAGGCAGTCTATTTTTGAAACGAGAATCGTGTAAAACACATGCAAGGCCTGACGAAGGCAGTCTATGTTTGAAACGAGAATCGTGTAAAACACATGCAAGGCCGGACGAAGCCAGTCTATGTATGAAACGCGAATCGTGTAAAACACATGCAAGGCCGGACGAAGGCAGTCTATGCTTGAAAAGAGAATCGTGTAAAACACATGCAAGGCCGGACAAAGGCAGTCTATGTTTGAAACGAGAATCGTGTAAAACACATACAAAGCCGGACGAAGGCAGTCTATGTATGAAACGAGAATCATGTAAAACACATGCAAGGCCGGACGAAGGCAGTCTATGTATGAAACGAGAATCGTGTAAAACACATGCAAGGCCGGACTAAGGCAGTCTATTTTTGAAACGAGTATCGTGTAAAACACATGCAAGGCCTGACGAAGGCAGTCTATGTTTGAAACGAGAATCGTGTAAAACACATGCAAGGCCGGACGAAGCCAGTCTATGTATGAAACGCGAATCGTGTATAACACATGCAAGGCCGGACGAAGGCAGTCTATGCTTGAAAAGAGAATCGTGTAAAGCACATGCAAGGCCGGACAAAGGCAGTCTATGTTTGAAACGAGAATCGTGTAAAACACATACAAGGCCGGACGAAGGCAGTCTATGTTTGAAACGAGAATCGTATAAAACACATGCAAGGCCGGACGAAGGCAGTCTATGTTTGAAACGAGAATCATGTAAAACAGATGCAAGGCCGGACGAAGGCAGTCTATGTTTGAAACGAGAATCATTTAAAACACATGCAAGGCCGGACGAAGGCAGTCTATGTTTGAAACGAGAATCATGTAAAACACATGCAAGGCCGGACGAAGCCAGTCTATGTATGAAACGAGAATCGTGTAAAACACATGCAAGGCCGGACGAAAGCAGTCTATATTTGAAACGAGAATCGTGTAAAACACATGCAAGGCCGGACGAAGCCAGTCTATGTATGAAACGCGAATCGTGTAAAACACATGGAAGGCCGGACGAAGGCAGTCTATGTTTGAAAAGAGAATCGTGTAAAGCACATGCAAGGCCGGACGAAGGCAGTCTATGTTTGAAACGAGAATCGTGTAAAACTGATGCAAGGCCGTACGAAGGCAGACTATGTATGAAACGAGAATTGTGTCATACACATGCAAGGCCGGACGAAGGCAGTCTATGTTTGAAACGAGAATCGTGTAAAACACATGCAAGGCCGGACGAAGGCAGTCTATGTTTGAAACGAGAATCGTGTAAAACACATGCAAGGCCGGACGAAGGCAGTCTATGTTTGAAACGAGAATCAAGTAAAACACATGCAAGGCCGGACGAAGGCAGTCTATGTATGAAACGAGAATTGTGTAAAACACATGCAAGGCCAGACGAAGGCAGTCTATGTATGAAACGAGAATCGTGTAAAACACATGCAAGGCCGGACGAAGGCAGTCTATGTATGAAACGAGAGTCATGTAAAACACATGCAAGGCCGGTCGAAAGCAGTCTATGTTTGAAACGAGAATCGTGTAAAACACATGCAAGGCCGGACGAAGGCAGTCTATGTATGAAACGAGAATCATGTAAAACACATGCAAGGCCGGACGAAGGCAGTCTATGTTTGAAACGAGAATTGTGTAAAACACATGCAAGGCCGGACGAAGGCAGTCTATGTTTGAAACGAGAATTGTGTAAAACACATGCAAGGCCTGACGAAGGCAGTCTATGTTTGAAACGAGAATCGTGTAAAACACATGCAAGGCCGGACGAAGCCAGTCTATGTATGAAACGCGAATCGTGTAAAACACATGCAAGGCCGGACGAAGGCAGTCTATGCTTGAAAAGAGAATCGTGTAAAACACATGCAAGGCCGCACGAAGGCAGTCAATGTTTGAAACGAGAATCGTGTAAAACAAATGCAAGGCCGGACGAAGCCAGTCTATGTATGAAATGCGAATCGTGTAAAACAGGTGCAAGGCCAGACGAAGGCAGTCTATGTTTGAAGCGAGAATCATATAAAACACAACAAGGCCGGACGAAGGCAGTCTATGTTTGAAACGAGAGTCATGTAAAACACATGCAAGGCCGGACGAAGGCAGTCTATGTTTGAAATGAGAATCGTGTAAAACTGATGCAAGGCCGTACGAAGGCAGTCTATGTATGAAACGAGAATTGTGTAATACACATGCAAGGCCGGACGAAGGCAGTCTATGTTTGAAACGAGAATCGTGTAAAACACATGCAAGGCCGGACGACGGCAGTCTATGTTTGAAACGAGAATCGTGTAAAACACATGCAAGGCCGGACGAAGGTAGTCTATGTTTGAAACGAGAATCGTGTAAAACACATGCAAGGCTGGACGAATGCAGTCTATGTTTGAAACGAGAATCGTGTAAAACACATGCAAGGCCAGACGAAGGCAGTCTATGTATGAAACGAGAATCGTGTAAAACACATGCAAGGCCGGACGAAGGCAGTCTATGTATGAAACGAGAGTCATGTAAAACACATGCAAGGCCGGTCGAAAGCAGTCTATGTTTGAAACGAGAATCGTGTAAAATACATGCAAGGCCGGACGAAGGCAGTCTATGTTTGAAACGAGAATCGTGTAAAACACATGCAAGGCCGGACGAAGGCAGTCTATGATTGAAACGAGAATTGTGTAAAACACATGCAAGGCCTGACGAAGGCAGTCTATGTTTGAAACGAGAATCGTGTAAAACACATGCAAGGCTGGACGAAGCCAGTCTATGTATGAAACGCGAATAGTGTAAAACACATGCAAGGCCGGACGAAGGCAGTCTATGCTTGAAAAGAGAATCGTGTAAAACACATGCAAGGTCGCACGAAGGCAGTCAATGTTTGAAACGAGAATCGTGCAAAACAAATGCAAGGCCAGACGAAGCCAGTCTATGTTTGAAACGAGAATAATGTAAAACACATGCAGGGCCGGACGAAGCCAGTCTATGTATGAAACGAGAATCGTGTAAAACACATGCAAGGCCAGACGAAGGCAGTCTATGTATGAAATGAGAATCGTGTAAAACACATGCAAGGCCGGACGAACGCAGTCTATGTTTGAAACGAGAATCATATAAAACACATGCAAGGCCGTACGAAGGCAGTCTATGTTTGAAACGAGAATCGTGTAAAACACATGCAAGGCCGGACGAAGGCAGTCTATGTTTGAAGCGAGAATCATATAAAACATATGCAAGGCTGGAAGAAGGCAGTCTATGTTTGAAACGAGAATCATGTAAAACACATGCAAGGCCGGACGAAGCCAGTCTATGTTTGAAACGAGAATCGTGTAAAACTGATGCAAGGCCGTACGAAGGCAGTTTATGTATGAAACGAGAATTGTGTAATACACGTGCAAGGCCGGACGAAGGCAGTCTATGTTTGAAACGAGAATCGTGTAAAACACATGCAAGGCCGTACGAAGGCAGTCTATGTTTGAAACGAGAATCGTGTAAAACACATGCAAGGCCGGACGAAAGTAGTCTATGTTTGAAACGAGAATCGTGTAAAACACATGCAAGGCTGGACGAATGCAGTCTATGTTTGAAACGAGAATCGTGTAAAACACATGCAAGGCCAGACGAAGGCAGTCTATGTATGAAACGAGAATCATGTAAAACACATGCAAGGCCGGACGAAGGCAGTCTATGTATGAAATGAGAATCGTGTAAAACACATGCAAGGCCAGACGAAGGCAGTCTATGTATGAAACAAGAATCGTGTAAAACACATGCAAGGCCGGACGAAGGCAGTCTATGTTTGAAACGAGAATTGTGTAATACACATGCAAGGCCGGACGAAGGCAGTCTATGTATGAAACGAGGAACATGTAAAACACATGCAAGGCCGGACGAAGGCAGTCTATGTTTGAAATGAGAATTGTGTAATACACATGGAAGGCCGGACGAAGGCAGTCTATGTTTGAAACGAGAATTGTGTAAAACACATGCAAGGCCTGACGAAGGCAGTCTATGTTTGAAACGAGAATCGTGTAAGACACATGCAAGGCCGGACGAAGCCAGTCTATGTATGAAACGCGAATCGTGTAAAACACATGCAAGGCCGGACGAAGGCAGTCTATGCTTGAAAAAAGAATCGTGTAAAACACATGCAAGGCCGCACGAAGGCAGTCAATGTTTGAAACGAGAATCGTGTAAAACAAATGCAAGGCCGGATGAAGCCAGTCTATGTATGAAACGCGAATCGTGTAAAACACATGCAAGGCCGAACAAAGGCAGTCGATGCTTGAAAAGAGAATCGTGTAAAACACATGCAAGGCCGGACGAAGGCAGTCAATGTTTGAAATGAGATTCGTGTAAAACACATGCAAGGCCGGATGAAGGCAGTCTATGTATGAAACGAGAATCGTGCAAAACACATGCAAGGCCGGACGAAGCAGTCGAAGTTTGAAATGAGAATCGTGTAAAACACATGCAAGGCCGGATGAAGGCAGTCGATGTTTGAAACGAGAATCGTGTAAAACACATGCAAGGCCGGACGAAGGCAGTCTATGTATGAAACGAGAATCGTGTAAAACACATTCAAGGCCGGACGAAGGCAGTCTATGTATGAAACGAGTATCGTGTAAAACACATGCAAGGCCGGACGAAGGCAGTCTATGCTTGAAACGAGAAACGTGTAAAACACATGCAAGGCCGGACGAAGGCCGTCTATGTTTGAAAGGAGAATCATATAAAACACATGCAAGGCCAGACGAAGGCAGTCTATGTTTGAAAGGAGAATCATATAAAACACATGCAAGGCCAGACGAAGGCAGTCTATGTTTGAAACGAGAATCGTGTAAAACACATGCACGTCCGGGCGAAGGCAGTCGATGTTTGAAACGAGAATCGTGTAAAACACATGCAAGGCCGGACGAAGGCAGTCTATGCTTGAAAAGAGAATCGTGTAAAACACATGCAAGTCCGGACGAAGGCAGTCTATGTTTGAAACGAGAATCGTGTAAAACACATGCAGTGCCGGACCAAGGCAGTCTATGTTTGAAACGGGAATCGTGTAAAACACATGCAAGGCAGGACGAAACCAGTCTATGTTTGAAACGAGAATCGTGTAAAACACATGCAAGGCCGGGCGAAGGCAGTCTATGTTTGAAACGAGAATCGTGTAAAACAAATGCAAGGCCGGACGAAGGCAGTCTATCTTTGAAACTAGAATCGTGTAAAACACATGCAAGGCCTGACGAAGGCAGTCTATGTATGAAACGAGAATCATATAAAACACATGCAAGGCTGGACGAAGGCAGTCTATGTTTGAAACGATAATCGTGTAAAACACATGCAAGGCCGGGCGAAGGCAGTCTATGTTTGAAGCGAGAATCGTGGAAAACACATGCAAGGCCGGACGAAGGCAGTCTATGTTTGAAGCGAGAATCGTGTAAAACACATGCAAGGCCGGACGAAGGCAGTCTATGTTTGAAACGAGAATCATATAAAACATATGCAAGGCCAGACGAAGGCAGTCTATGTTTGAAACGAGAATCGTGTAAAACACATGCAAGGCCGGGCGAAGGCAGTCTATGTATGAAATGAGAATCATGTAAAACACATGCAAGGCTGGACGAAGGCAGTCTATGTTTGAAACGAGAATCGTGTAAAACACATGCACGTCCGGGCGAAGGCAGTCGATGTTTGAAACGAGAATCGTGTAAAACACATGCAAGGCCGGACGAAGGCAGTCTATGTTTGAAACGAGAATCATATAAAACACATGCAAGGCCGGACGAAGGCAGTCTATGTTTGAAACGAGAATCGTGTAAAACACATGCAAGGCCGGACGAAGGCAGTCTATGTTTGAAACGAGAATCATATAAAACATATGCAAGGCCAGACGAAGGCAGTCTATGTTTGAAACGAGAATCGTGTAAAACACATGCAAGGCCGGGAGAAGGCAGTCTATGTATGAAACGAGAATCATGTAAAACACATGCAAGGCTGGACGAAGGCAGTCTATGTTTGAAACGAGAATCGTGTAAAACACATGCACGTCCGGGCGAAGGCAGTCGATGTTTGAAACGAGAATCGTGTAAAACACATGCAAGGCCGGACGAAGGCAGTCTATGTTTGAAACGAGAATCATATAAAACACATGCAAGGCCGGACGAAGGCAGGCTATGTTTGAAACGAGAATCGTGTAAAACACATGCAAGGCCGGACGAAGGCAGTCTATGTTTGAAACGTGTAAAACAAATGCAAGGCCGGACGAAGGCAGTCTATGTTTGAAAAGGGAATCGTGTAAAACACATGCAAGGCAGGACGAAACCAGTCTATGTTTGAAACGAGAATCGTGTAAAACACATGCAAGGCCGGGCGAAGGCAGTCTATGTTTGAAACGAGAATCGTGTAAAACACATGCAAGGCCGGACGAAGGCAGTCTATGCTTGAAAAGAGAATCGTGTAAAACACATGCAAGGCCGGACGAAGGCCGTCTATGTTTGAAAGGAGAATCATATAAAACACATGCAAGGCCAGACGAAGGCAGTCTATGTTTGAAAGGAGAATCATATAAAACACATGCAAGGCCAGACGAAGGCAGTCTATGTTTGAAAGGAGAATCGTGTAAACACATGCAAGGCCGGATGAAGGCAGTCTATGTTTGAAACGAGAATCGTGTAAAACACATGCAAGGCCGGTCGAAGGCAGTCTATGTATGAAATGAGAATCGTGTAAAACACATGCAAGGCCGGGCGAAGGCAGTCTATGTTTGAAACGAGAATTATATAAAACACATGCAAGGCCGGACGAAGGCAGTCTATGTTTCAAAACGAGAGTCGTGTAAAACACATGCAAGGCCGGACGAAGGCAGTCTATGTTTGAAACGAGAATCATATAAAACACATGCAAGGCCGGACGAAGGCAGTCTATGTTTGAAACGAGAATCGTGTAAAACACATGCAAGGCCGGATGAAGCCAGTCTATGTATGAAACGTGAATCGTGTAAAACACATGCAAGGCCGAACGAAGGCAGTCTATGCTTGAAAAGAGAATCGTGTAAAACACATGCAAGGCCGGACGAAGGCAGTCAATGTTCGAAATGAGATTCGTGTAAAACACATGCAAGGCCGGACGAAGGCAGTCTATGTTTGAAACGAGAATCGTGTAAAACACATGCAAGGCCGGACCAAGGCAGTCTATGTTTGAAACGGGAATCGTGTAAAACACATGCAAGGCAGGACGATACCAGTCTATGTTTGAAACGAGAATCGTGTAAAACACATGCAAGGCCGGGCGAAGGCAGTCTATGTTTGAAACGAGAATCGTGTAAAACAAATGCAAGGCCGGACGAAGGCAGTCTATCTTTGAAACTAGAATCGTGTAAAACACATGCAAGGCCTGACGAAGGCAGTCTATGTATGAAACGAGAATCATATAAAACACATGCAAGGCTGGACGAACGCAGTCTATGTTTGAAGCGAGAATCGTGTAAAACACATGCAAGGCCGGACGAAGGCAGTCTATGTTTGAAACGAGAATCATATAAAACATATGCAAGGCCGGACGAAGGCAGTCTATGTTTGAAACGAGAATCGTGTAAAACACATGCAAGGCCGGACGAAGGCAGTCTATGTTTGAAATGAGAATCATATAAAACACATGCAAGGCCGGACGAAGGCAGTGTATGTTTGAAACGAGAATCGTGTAAAACACATGCAAGGCCGGACGAAGGCAGTCTATGTTTGAAGCGAGAATCATATAAAACACATGCAAGGCCGGACGAAGGCAGTCTATGTTTGAAACGAGAATCATGTAAAACACATGCAAGGCGGGACGAAGGCAGTCTATGTTTGAAACGAGAATCGTGTAAAACTGATGCAAGGCCGTACGAAGGCAGTCTATGTATGAAACGAGAATTGTGTAATACACATGCAAGGCCGGACGAAGGCAGTCTATGTTTGAAACGAGAATCGTGTAAAACACATGCAAGGCCGGACGAAGGTAGTCTATGTTTGAAACGAGAATCGTGTAAAACACATGCAAGGCTGGACGAATGCAGTCTATGTTTGAAACGAGAATCGTGTAAAACACATGCAAGGCCAGACGAAGGCAGTCTATGTATGAAACGAGAATCGTGTAAAACACATGCAAGGCCGGACGAAGGCAGTCTATGTATGAAACGAGAGTCCTGTAAAACACATGCAAGGCCGGTCGAAAGCAGTCTATGTTTGAAACAAGAATCGTGTAAAACACATGCAAGGCCGGACGAAGGCAGTCTATGTATGAAACGAGAATCATGTAAAACACATGCAAGGCCGGACGAAGGCAGTCTATGTTTGAAACGAGAATCATGTAAAACACATGCAAGGCCGGACGAAGGCAGCCTATGTTTGAAACGAGAATTGTGTAAAACACATGCAAGGCCTGACGAAGGCAGTCTAGGGTTGAAACGAGAATTGTGTAAAACACATGCAAGGCCGGACGAAGCCAGTCTATGTATGAAACGCGAATCGTGTCAAACACATGCAAGGCCGGACGAAGGCAGTCTATGCTTGAAAAGAGAATCGTGTAAAACACATGCAAGGCCGCACGAAGGCAGTCAATGTTTGAAACGAGAATCGTGCAGAACAAATGCAAGGCCGGACGAAGCCAGTCTTTGTATGAAACGCGAATCGTGTAAAACACATGCAAGGCCGGACGAAGGCAGTCTATGCTTGAAAAGAGAATCGTGTAAAACACATGCAAGGCCGCACGAAGGCAGTCAATGTTTGAAACGAGAATCGTGCAAAACAAATGCAAGGCAGGACGAAACCAGTCTATGTTTGAAACGAGAATCGTGTAAAACACATGCAAGGCCGGACGAAGGCAGTCTATGTATGAAACGAGAATCATGTAAAACACATGCAAGGCTGGACGAAGGCAGTCTATGTTTGAAACGAGAATCATGTGAAACACATGCAAGGCCGGACGAAGGCAGTCTATGTACGAAACGAGAATCATATAAAACACATGCAAGGCTGGACGAAGGCAGTCTATGTTTGAAACGAGAATCGTGTTAAACACATGCAAGGCCGGTCGAAGGCAGTCTATGTTTGAAACGAGAATCGTGTAAAACACATGCACGTCCGGGCGAAGGCAGTCGATGTTTGAAACGAGAATCGTGTAAAACACATGCAAGGCCGGACGAAGGCAGTCTATGCTTGAAAAGAGAATCGTGTAAAACACATGCAAGTCCGGACGAAGGCAGTCTATGTTTGAAACGAGAATCGTGTAAAACACATGCAAGGCAGGACGAAACCAGTCTATGTTTGAAACGAGAATCGTGTAAAACACATGCAAGGCCGGGCGAAGGCAGTCTATGTTTGAAACGAGAATCGTGTAAAACAAATGCAAGGCCGGACGAAGGCAGTCTATCTTTGAAACTAGAATCGTGTAAAACACATGCAAGGCCTGACGAAGGCAGTCTATGTATGAAACGAGAATCATATAAAACACATGCAAGGCTGGACGAAGGCAGTCTATGTTTGAAACGATAATCGTGTAAAACACATGCAAGGCCGGGCGAAGGCAGTCTATGTTTGAAGCGAGAATCGTGGAAAACACATGCAAGGCCGGACGAAGGCAGTCTATGTTTGAAGCGAGAATCGTGTAAAACACATGCAAGGCCGGACGAAGGCAGTCTATGTTTGAAACGAGAATCATATAAAACATATGCAAGGCCAGACGAAGGCAGTCTATGTTTGAAACGAGAATCGTGTAAAACACATGCAAGGCCGGGCGAAGGCAGTCTATGTATGAAATGAGAATCATGTAAAACACATGCAAGGCTGGACGAAGGCAGTCTATGTTTGAAACGAGAATCGTGTAAAACACATGCACGTCCGGGCGAAGGCAGTCGATGTTTGAAACGAGAATCGTGTAAAACACATGCAAGGCCGGACGAAGGCAGTCTATGTTTGAAACGAGAATCATATAAAACACATGCAAGGCCGGACGAAGGCAGTCTATGTTTGAAACGAGAATCGTGTAAAACACATGCAAGGCCGGACGAAGGCAGTCTATGTTTGAAACGAGAATCATATAAAACATATGCAAGGCCAGACGAAGGCAGTCTATGTTTGAAACGAGAATCGTGTAAAACACATGCAAGGCCGGGAGAAGGCAGTCTATGTATGAAACGAGAATCATGTAAAACACATGCAAGGCTGGACGAAGGCAGTCTATGTTTGAAACGAGAATCGTGTAAAACACATGCACGTCCGGGCGAAGGCAGTCGATGTTTGAAACGAGAATCGTGTAAAACACATGCAAGGCCGGACGAAGGCAGTCTATGTTTGAAACGAGAATCATATAAAACACATGCAAGGCCGGACGAAGGCAGGCTATGTTTGAAACGTGTAAAACAAATGCAAGGCCGGACGAAGGCAGTCTATGTTTGAAAAGGGAATCGTGTAAAACACATGCAAGGCAGGACGAAACCAGTCTATGTTTGAAACGAGAATCGTGTAAAACACATGCAAGGCCGGGCGAAGGCAGTCTATGTTTGAAACGAGAATCGTGTAAAACACATGCAAGGCCGGACGAAGGCAGTCTATGCTTGAAAAGAGAATCGTGTAAAACACATGCAAGGCCGGACGAAGGCCGTCTATGTTTGAAAGGAGAATCATATAAAACACATGCAAGGCCAGACGAAGGCAGTCTATGTTTGAAAGGAGAATCATATAAAACACATGCAAGGCCAGACGAAGGCAGTCTATGTTTGAAAGGAGAATCGTGTAAACACATGCAAGGCCGGATGAAGGCAGTCTATGTTTGAAACGAGAATCGTGTAAAACACATGCAAGGCCGGTCGAAGGCAGTCTATGTATGAAATGAGAATCGTGTAAAACACATGCAAGGCCGGGCGAAGGCAGTCTATGTTTGAAACGAGAATTATATAAAACACATGCAAGGCCGGACGAAGGCAGTCTATGTTTCAAAACGAGAGTCGTGTAAAACACATGCAAGGCCGGACGAAGGCAGTCTATGTTTGAAACGAGAATCATATAAAACACATGCAAGGCCGGACGAAGGCAGTCTATGTTTGAAACGAGAATCGTGTAAAACACATGCAAGGCCGGATGAAGCCAGTCTATGTATGAAACGTGAATCGTGTAAAACACATGCAAGGCCGAACGAAGGCAGTCTATGCTTGAAAAGAGAATCGTGTAAAACACATGCAAGGCCGGACGAAGGCAGTCAATGTTCGGAATGAGATTCGTGTAAAACACATGCAAGGCCGGACGAAGGCAGTCTATGTTTGAAACGAGAATCGTGTAAAACACATGCAAGGCCGGACCAAGGCAGTCTATGTTTGAAACGGGAATCGTGTAAAACACATGCAAGGCAGGACGATACCAGTCTATGTTTGAAACGAGAATCGTGTAAAACACATGCAAGGCCGGGCGAAGGCAGTCTATGTTTGAAACGAGAATCGTGTAAAACAAATGCAAGGCCGGACGAAGGCAGTCTATCTTTGAAACTAGAATCGTGTAAAACACATGCAAGGCCTGACGAAGGCAGTCTATGTATGAAACGAGAATCATATAAAACACATGCAAGGCTGGACGAACGCAGTCTATGTTTGAAGCGAGAATCGTGTAAAACACATGCAAGGCCGGACGAAGGCAGTCTATGTTTGAAACGAGTATCATATAAAACATATGCAAGGCCGGACGAAGGCAGTCTATGTTTGAAACGAGAATCGTGTAAAACACATGCAAGGCCGGACGAAGGCAGTCTATGTTTGAAACGAGAATCATATAAAACACATGCAAGGCCGGACGAAGGCAGTGTATGTTTGAAACGAGAATCGTGTAAAACACATGCAAGGCCGGACGAAGGCAGTCTATGTTTGAAGCGAGAATCATATAAAACACATGCAAGGCCGGACGAAGGCAGTCTATGTTTGAAACGAGAATCATGTAAAACACATGCAAGGCGGGACGAAGGCAGTCTATGTTTGAAACGAGAATCGTGTAAAACTGATGCAAGCCCGTACGAAGGCAGTCTATGTATGAAACGAGAATTGTGTAATACACATGCAAGGCCGGACGAAGGCAGTCTATGTTTGAAACGAGAATCGTGTAAAACACATGCAAGGCCGGACGAAGGTAGTCTATGTTTGAAACGAGAATCGTGTAAAACACATGCAAGGCTGGACGAATGCAGTCTATGTTTGAAACGAGAATCGTGTAAAACACATGCAAGGCCAGACGAAGGCAGTCTATGTATGAAACGAGAATCGTGTAAAACACATGCAAGGCCGGACGAAGGCAGTCTATGTATGAAACGAGAGTCCTGTAAAACACATGCAAGGCCGGTCGAAAGCAGTCTATGTTTGAAACAAGAATCGTGTAAAACACATGCAAGGCCGGACGAAGGCAGTCTATGTATGAAACGAGAATCATGTAAAACACATGCAAGGCCGGACGAAGGCAGTCTATGTTTGAAACGAGAATCATGTAAAACACATGCAAGGCCGGACGAAGGCAGCCTATGTTTGAAACGAGAATTGTGTAAAACACATGCAAGGCCTGACGAAGGCAGTCTAGGGTTGAAACGAGAATTGTGTAAAACACATGCAAGGCCGGACGAAGCCAGTCTATGTATGAAACGCGAATCGTGTCAAACACATGCAAGGCCGGACGAAGGCAGTCTATGCTTGAAAAGAGAATCGTGTAAAACACATGCAAGGCCGCACGAAGGCAGTCAATGTTTGAAACGAGAATCGTGCAAAACAAATGCAAGGCCGGACGAAGCCAGTCTTTGTATGAAACGCGAATCGTGTAAAACACATGCAAGGCCGGACGAAGGCAGTCTATGCTTGAAAAGAGAATCGTGTAAAACACATGCAAGGCCGCACGAAGGCAGTCAATGTTTGAAACGAGAATCGTGCAAAACAAATGCAAGGCAGGACGAAACCAGTCTATGTTTGAAACGAGAATCGTGTAAAACACATGCAAGGCCGGACGAAGGCAGTCTATGTATGAAACGAGAATCATGTAAAACACATGCAAGGCTGGACGAAGGCAGTCTATGTTTGAAACGAGAATCATGTGAAACACATGCAAGGCCGGACGAAGGCAGTCTATGTACGAAACGAGAATCATATAAAACACATGCAAGGCTGGACGAAGGCAGTCTATGTTTGAAACGAGAATCGTGTTAAACACATGCAAGGCCGGTCGAAGGCAGTCTATGTTTGAAACGAGAATCGTGTAAAACACATGCAAGGCCGGACGAAGGTAGTCTATGTTTCAAACGAGAATCGTGTAAAACACATGCAAGGCCGTACGAAGGCAGTCTATGTTTGAAACGAGAATTATGTAAAACACATGCAGGGCCGGACGAAGGCAGTCTATGTTTGAAACGAAAATCATATAAAACACATGCAAGGCCGGACGAAGGCAGTCTATGTTTGAAACGAGAATCATATAAAACACATGCAAGGCCGGGCGAAGGCAGTCTATGTTTGAAACGAGAATCATATAAAACACATGCAAGGCCGGACGAAGGCAGTCTATGTTTGAAACGAGAGTCGTGTAAAACACATGCAAGGCCGGACGAAGGCAGTCGATGTTTGAAATGAGAATCGTGTAAAACACATGCAAGGCCGGACGAAGGCAGTCTATGTTTGAAACGAGAATCATATAAAACACATGCAAGGCCGGACGAAGGCAGTCTATGTTTGAAACGAGAATCATATAAAACACATGCAAGGCCGGACGAAGGCAGTCTATGTTTGAAACGGGAATCATATAAAACACATGCAAGGCCGGACGAAGGCAGTCTATGTTTGAAGCGAGAATCATATAAAACACATGCAAGGCCGGACGAAGGCAGTCTATGTATGAATCGAGAATCATGTAAAACACATGCAAGGCCGGACGAAGGCAGTCTGTGTTTGAAATGAGAATCATGTAAAACACATGCAAGGCCGGAAGAAGGCAGTCTATGTTTGAAACGAGAATCGTGTAAAACACATGCAAGGCTGGACGAAGGCAGTCTATGTTTGAAACGAGAATCGTGTAAAACACATGCACGTCCGGGCGAAGGCAGTCGATGTTTGAAACGAGAATCGTGTAAAACACATGCAAGGCCGGACGAAGGCAGTCTATGTTTGAAACGAGAAGCATATAAAACACATGCAAGGCAGGACGAAACCAGTCTATGTTTGAAACGAGAATCGTGTAAAACACATGCAAGGCCGGGCGAAGGCAGTCTATGTTTGAAACGAGAATCGTGTAAAACAAATGCAAGGCCGGACGAAGGCAGTCTATCTTTGAAACTAGAATCGTGTAAAACACATGCAAGGCCTGACGAAGGCAGTCTATGTATGAAACGAGAATCATATAAAACACATGCAAGGCTGGACGAAGGCAGTCTATGTTTGAAACGAGAATCGTGTAAAACACATGCAAGGCCGGGCGAAGGCAGTCTATGTTTGAAACGAGAATCGTGTAAAACACATGCAAGGCCGGACGAAGGCAGTCCATGTTTGAAACGAGAATCATATAAAACATATGCAAGGCTGGACGAAGGCAGTCTATGTTTGAAACGAGAATCATGTAAAACACATGCAAGGCCGGGCGAAGGCAGTCTATGGTTGAAACTAGAATCGTGTAAAACAAATGCAAGGCCGGACGAAGGCAGTCTATCTTTGAAACTAGAATCATATAAAACACATGCAAGGCTGGAGGAAGGCAGTCTATGTTTGAAACGAGAATCGTGTAAAACACATGCAAGGCCGGGCGAAGGCAGTCTATGTTTGAAACGAGAATCGTGTAAAACACATGCAAGGCCGGACGAAGGCAGTCTATGTTTGAAGCGAGAATCATATAAAACACATGCAAGGCCGGACGAAGGCAGTCTATGTATGAAACGAGAATCATGTAAAGCACATGCAAAGCCGGACGAAGGCAGTCTGTGTTTGAAACGAGAATCATGTAAAACACATGCAAGGCCGGACGAAGGCAGTCTATGTTTGAAACGAGAATCGTGTAAAACACATGCAAGGTCGGACGAAGGCAGTCTATGTTTGAAACGAGAATCATGTAAAACACATGCAAGGCCGGACGAAGGCAGTCTATGTATGAAACGAGAATCATGTAAAACACATGCAAGGCTGGACGAAGGCAGTCTATGTTTGAAACGAAAATCCTGTAAAACACATGCAAGGCCAGTCGAAGGCAGTCTATGTTTGAAACGAGAATCGTGTAAAACACATGCAAGGCCGGACGAAGGCAGTCTATGTTTGAAACGAGAATCGTGTAAAACACATGCAAGGCCGTACGAAGGCAGTCTATGTTTGAAACGAGAATTATGTAAAACACATGCAAGGCCGGACGAAGGCAGTCTATGTTTGAAACGAAAATCATATAAAACACATGCAAGGCTGGACAAAGGCAGTCTATGTTTGAAACGAGAATCGTGTAAAACACATGCAAGGCCGGGCGAAGGCAGTCTAAGTTTGAAACGAGAGTCGTGTAAAACACATGCAAGGCCGGATGAAGGCAGTCCATGTTTGAAAGGAGAATCATATAAAAGATATGCAAGGCTGGACGAAGGCAGTCTATGTTTGAAACGAGAATCGTGTAAAACACATGCAAGGCCGGGCGAAGGCAGTCTATGGTTGAAACGAGAATCGTGTAAAACACATGCAAGGCCGGACGAAGGCAGTCCATGTTTGAAACGAGAATCATATAAAACATATGCAAGGCTGGACGAAGGCAGTCTATGTTTGAAACGAGAATCGTGTAAAACACATGCAAGGCCGGGCGAAGGCAGTCTATGTTTGAAACGAGAATCGTGTAAAACACATGCAAGGCCGGACGAAGGCAGTCTATGTTTGAAGAGAGAATCATATAAAACACATGCAAGGCCGGACGAAGGCAGTCTATGTATGAAACGAGAATCATGTAAAACACATGCAAGGCCGGACGAAGGCAGTCTGTGTTTGAAACGAGAATCATGTAAAACACATGCAAGGACGGACGAAGGCAGTCTATGTTTGAAACGAGAATCGTGTAAAACACATGCAAGGTCGGACGAAGGCAGTCTATGTTTGAAACGAGAATCATGTAAAACACATGCAAGGCCGGACGAAGGCAGTCTATGTATGAAACGAGAATCATGTAAAACACATGCAAGGCTGGACGAAGGCAGTCTATGTTTGAAACGAAAATCGTGTAAAACACATGCAAGGCCGGTCGAAGGCAGTCTATGTTTGAAACGAGAATCGTGTAAAACACATGCAAGGCCGGACGAAGGCAGTCTATGTTTGAAACGAGAATCGTGTAAAACACATGCAAGGCCGTACGAAGGCAGTCTATGTTTGAAACGAGTATTATGTAAAACACATGCAAGGCCGGACGAAGGCAGTCTATGTTTGAAACGAGAATCATATAAAACACATTCAAGGCCGGACGAAGGCAGTCTATGTTTGAAACGAGAATCATATAAAACACATGCAAGGCCGGACGAAGGCAGTCTATGTTTGAAACGAGAGTCGTGTAAAACACATGCAAGGCCGGACGAAGGCAGTCTGTGTTTGAAACGAGAATCGTGTAAAACACATGCACGTCCGGGCGAAGGCAGTCTATGTTTGAAACGAGAATCGTGTAAAACACATGCAAGGCCGGACGAAGGCAGTCTATGTTTGAAACGAGAATCATGTAAAACACATGCAAGGCTGGACGAAGGCAGTCTATGTTTGAAACGAGAATCGTGTAAAACACATGCAAGGCCGGACGAAGGCAGTCTATGTTTGAAACAAGAATCGTGTAAAACAAATGCAAGGCCGGACGAAGGCAGTCTATGTTTGAAACGGGAATCGTGTAAAACACATGCAAGGCAGGACGAAACCAGTCTATGTTTGAAACGAGAATCGTGTAAAACACATGCAAGGCCGGGCGAAGGCAGTCTATGTTTTGAAACGGGAATCGTGTAAAACACATGCAAGGCAGGACGAAACCAGTCTATGTTTGAAACGAGAATCGTGTAAATCACATGCAAGGCCGGGCGAAGGCAGTCTATGTTTGAAACGAGAATCGTGTAAAACAAATGCAAGGCCGGACGAAGGCACTCTATCTTTGAAACTAGAATCGTGTAAAACACATGCAAGGCCGGACGAAGGCAGTCTATGTATGAAACGTGAATCATATAAAACACATGCAAGGCTGGACGAAGGCAGTCTCTGTTTGAAACGAGAATCGAGTAAAACACATGCAAGGCCGGGCGAAGGCAGTCTATGTTTGAAACGAGAAAAGTGTAAAACACATGCAAGGCCTGTCGAAGGCAGTCTATGTTTGAAACGAGAATCGTGTAAAACACCTGCAAGGCCGGACGAAGGCAGTCTATGTTTGAAACGAGAATCATATAAAACGCATGCAAGGCCGGACGAAGGCAGTCTGTGTTTGAAACGAGAATCATGTAAAACACATGCAAGGCCGGACGAAGGCAGTCTATGTTTGAAACAAAAATCGTGCAAAACACATGCAAGGCCGGACGAAGGCAGTCTATGTTTGAAACGAGAATCTTGTAAAACACATGCAAGGCCGGACGAAGGCAGTCTATGTATGAAACGAGAATCGTGTAAAACACATGCAAGGCCGGACGAAGGCAGTCTATGTTTGAAACGAGAATCTTGTAAAACACATGCAAGGCCGGAAGAAGGCAGTCTATGTATGAAACGAGAATCGTGTAAAACATATGCAAGGCCGGACGAAGGCAGTCTATGTTTGAAACGAGAATCGTGTAAAACACATGCAAGGCCGGACGAAGGCAGTCTATGTATGAAACGAGAATCATGTAAAACACATGCAAGGCCGGACGAAGGCAGTCTATGTTTGAAACGAGAATCGTGTAAAACACATGCAAGGCCGGACGAAGGCCTGTGTGAGACGGGGTGGGGAACCTGGACCAGATGGTACACCTGTGTGAGACGGGGAGGGGAACCTGGCCCAGATGGTACCCCGTGTGAGATGGAGTGGAACCTGGACCAGACGGTACACCTGTGTGAGACAGTGAGTGGAACCTGGACCAGACGGTACACCTGTGTGAGACGGGGAGTGGAACCTGGACCAGACGGTACACCTGTGTGAGACGGGGAGTGGAACCTGGACCAAACTGTACACCTGTGTGAGACGGGGAGGGGAACCTGTACCAGACGGTACTCCTATGTGAGATGGGGATTGGAACCTGGACCGGACAGTACATCTGTGTGAGACGGGGAGGGGAACCTGGACCAGATGGTACACCTGTGTGAGACGGGGAGGGGAAACTGGACCAGACGGTACACCTATGTGAGACGGGGAATGGAACCTGGACCAGACGGTACACCTATGTGAGACGGGGAATGGAACCTGGACCAGACGGTACACCTGAGGGAGGTGGGGATTGGATCCTGTACCAGACGGTACACCTGAGTGAGAAGGAGAGGGGGACCTGGACCAGACGGTACACCTGTGTGAGACGGGGAGTGGAACCTGGACCAGACAGTACACCTGTGTGAGACGGGGAGTGGAACCTGGACCAGACCGTACACCTGTGTGAGACAAGGAGGGCAACCTGGACCAGACAGTACACCTGTGTGAGACAAGGAGTGGAACCTGGACCAGACGGTACACCTGAGGGAGATGGGGATTGGAACCTGTACCAGACGGTACACCTGAGTGAGACGGAGAGGGGGACCTGGACCAGACGGTACAACTGTGTGAGACGGGGAGTGGAACCTGGACCAGACAGTACACCTGTGTGAGACGGGGAGTGGAACCTGGACCAGACAGTACACCTGTGTGAGACGGGGAGGGGGACCTGGACCAAACGGTACACCTGTGTGAGACAGGGAGGGGGACCTGGACCAGACGGTACACCTGTGTGAGACGGGGAGGGGATCCTGGCCCAGACGGTACTCCTGTGTGAGACGGAGTGGAACCTGGACCAGACAGTGCACCTGAGTGAGACGGGGAGTGGAACCTGGACCAGACGGTACCCCTGTGTGAGATGGAGTGGAACCTGGACCAGACAGTACACCTGAGTGAGACGGGGAGTGGAACCTGGACCAGACGGTACACCTGCGTGAGATGGAGTGGAACCTGGACCAGACAGTAGACCTGTGTGAGATGGAGTGGAACCAGGACCAGACAGTACACCTGAGAGAGACGGGGAGTGGAACCTGGACCAGATGGTATACCTGTGTGAGACGGGGAGGGGATCCTGGACCAGACGGTACACCTGTGTGAGATGGAGTGGAACCAGGACCAGACAGTACACCGGAGTGAGATGGGGAGGGGAACCTGGAATAGACGGTACACCTGTGTGAGATGGGGTGGGGAACCTGGACCAGACGATACACCTGTGTGAGACGGGGAGGGGAACCTGGCCCAGATGGTACCCCTGTGTGAGATGGAGTGGAACCTGGACCAGACGGTACACCTGTGTGAGACAAGGAGTGGAACCTGGACCAGACGGTACACCTGAGGGAGATGGGGATTGGAACCTGGACCAGACGGTACACCTGTGTGAGACGGGGAGTGGAACCTGGACCAGACAGAACACCTGTGTGAGACGGGGAGTGGAACCTGGACCAGACAGTACACCTCTGTGAGACGGGGAGGGGGACCTGGACCAAATGGTACACCTGTGTGAGACGGGGAGGGGGACCTGGACCAGACGGTACACCTGTGTGAGACGGGGAGGGGAACCTGGCCCAGACGGTACTCCTGTGTGAGACGGAGTGGAACCTGGACCAGACAGTACACCTGAGTGAGACGGGGTGTGGAACCTGGAGCAGACGGTACCCCTGTGTGAGTTGGAGTGGAAACTGGACCAGACAGTACACCTGAGTGAGGCGGAAAGTGGAACCTGGACCAGACGGTACACCTCTGTGAGACGGGGAGGGGAAACTGGACCAGATGGTACACCTGAGTGAGACGGGGAGGGGAACCTGGACCAGACGGTACACCTGTGTGAGATGGAGTGGAACCAGGACCAGACAGTACACCTGAGTGAGATGGGGAGGGGAACCTGGACTAGACGGTACACCTGTGTGAGATGGGGTGGGGAACCTGGACCAGTCGATACACCTGTGTGAGACGGGGAGGGGATCCTGGCCCAGATGGTACCCCTGTGTGAGATGGAGTGGAACCTGGACCAGACGGTACACCTGTGTGAGACAAGGAGTGGAACCTGGACCAGACGGTACACCGGAGGGAGATGGGGATTGGAACCTGTACCATACGGTACACCTGAGTGAGACGGAGAGGGGGACCTGGACCAGACGGTACACCTGTGTGAGACGGGGAGTGGAACCTGGACCAGACGGTACACCTGTGTGAGACGGGGAGTGGAACCTGGACCAAACTGTACACCTGTGTGTGACGGGGAATGGAACCTGGACCAGACGGTACACCTGTGTGAGACAAGGAGGGGAACCTGGACCAGACAGTACACCTGTGTGAGACGGGGAGTGGAACCTGGACCAGACGGTACACCTGCGTGAGACGGGGAGGGCAACCTGGACCAGATGGTACAGCTGAGTGAGACGGGGAGGGGAACCTGGACCAGACGGTACACCTGTGTGAGATGGGGTGGGGAACCTGGACCAGACGATACACCTGTGTGAGACGGGGAGGGGAACCTGGCCCAGATGGTACCACTGTGTGAGATGGAGTGGAACCTGGACCAGACAGTACACCTGTGTGAGACAAGGAGTGGAACCTGGACCAGACGGTACTCCTGAGAGTGACGGCGAGGGGAACCTGGACCAGACGGTACTCCTGAGTGTGACGGGGAGGGGAACCTGGACCTGACGGTACCCCTGTGTGAGATGGAGTGGAACCTGGACCAGACAGTACACCTGAGTGAGGCGGAAAGTGGAACCTGGACCAGACAGTACACCTGTGTGAGACGAGGAGGGGAAACTGGACCAGATGGTACACCTGAGTGAGACGGGGAGGGGAACCTGGACCAGACGGTACACCTGAGTGAGACGGGGAGTGGAACCTGGACCAGACGGTACACCTGCGTGAGATGGAGTGGAACCTGGACCAGACAGTAGACCTGTGTGAGATGGAGTGGAACCAGGACCAGACAGTACACCTGAGAGAGACGGGGAGTGGAACCTGGACCAGATGGTATACCTGTGTGAGACGGGGAGGGAAACCTGGACCAGACGGTACACCTGTGTGAGATGGAGTGGAACCAGGACCAGACAGTACACCTGAATGAGATGGGGAGGGGAACCTGGACTAGACGGTACACCTGTGTGAGATGGGGTGGGGAACCTGGACCAGTCGATACACCTGTGTGAGACGGGGAGGGGAACCTGGCCCAGATGGTACCCCTGTGTGAGATGGAGTGGAACCTGGACCAGACGGTACACCTGTGTGAGACAAGGAGTGGAACCTGGACCAGACGGTACACCTGAGGGAGATGGGGATTGGAACCTGTACCGTACGGTACACCTGAGTGAGATGGAGATGGGGACCTGGACCAGACGGTACACCTGTGTGAGACGGGGAGTGGAACCTGGACCAGACGGTACACCTGTGTGAGACGGGGAGTGGAACCTGGACCAGACGGTACACCTGTGTGAGACGGGGAGGGCAACCTGGACCAGACGGTACAGCTGAGTGAGACGGGGAGGGGAACCTGGACCAGACGGTACACCTGTGTGAGATGGGGTGGGGAACCTGGACCAGACGATACACCTGTGTGAGATGGGGAGGGGAACCTGGCCCAGATGGTACCACTTTGTGAGATGGAGTGGAACCTGGACCAGACAGTACACGTGTGTGAGACAAGGAGTGGAACCTGGACCAGTCGGTACTCCTGAGTGTGACGGGGAGGGGAACCTGGACCAGACGGTACTCCTGAGTGTGACGGGGAGGGGAACCTTGACCAGACGGTACTCCTGAGTGTGACGGGGAGGGGAACCTGGACCAGACGGTACACCTGTGTGAGACGGGGAGTGGAACCTGGACCAGACGGTACACCTGTGTGAGAAGGGGAAGATTGAACCAGCCAGTACACCTGTGTGAGACGGGGAGGGGATCCTGGACCAGACGGTACACCTGAGTGAGATGGAGATGGGGACCTGGACCAGACGGTACACCTGTGTGAGACGGGGAGTGGAACCTGGACCAGACGGTACACCTGTGTGAGACGGGGAGTGGAACCTGGACCAGACGGTACACCTGTGTGAGACGGGGAGGGCAACCTGGACCAGACGGTACAGCTGAGTGAGACGGGGAGGGGAACCTGGACCAGACGGTACACCTGTGTGAGATGGGGTGGGGAACCTGGACCAGACGATACACCTGTGTGAGATGGGGAGGGGAACCTGGCCCAGATGGTACACCTGTGTGAGACGGGGAGGGGAACCTGGCCCAGATGGTACCCCTGTGTGAGATGGAGTGGAACCTGGACCAGACAGTACACCTGTGTGAGGCAAGGAGTGGAACCTGGACCAGACGGTACTCCTGAGTGTGACGGGTAGGGGAACCAGGACCAGACGATACTCCTGAGTGTGACGGGGAGGGGAACCTGGACCAGACGGTACACCTGTGTGAGATGGGGTGGGGAACCTGGACCAGACGATACACCTGTGTGAGACGGTGAGGGGAACCTGGACCAGACGGTACACCGGCGTGAGACGGGGAGGGGAACCTGGACCAGACGGTACACCTGAGTGAGACGGGGAGTGGAACCTGGACCAGACGGTACACCTGCGTGAGATGGAGTGGAACCTGGACCAGACAGTAGACCTGTGTGAGATGGAGTGGAACCAGGACCAGACAGTACACCTGAGAGAGACGGGGAGTGGAACCTGGACCAGATGGTACACCTGTGTGAGACGGGGAGGGAAACCTGGACCAGACGGTACACCTGTGTGAGATGGAGTGGAACCAGGACCAGACAGTACACCTGAGTGAGATGGGGAGGGGAACCTGGACTAGACGGTACACCTGTGTGAGATGGGGTGGGGAACCTGGACCAGACGATACACCTGTGTGAGACGGGGAGGGGAACCTGGCCCAGATGGTACCCCTGTGTGAGATGGAGTGGAACCTGGACCAGACGGTACACCTGTGTGAGACGGGGAGTGGAACCTGGACCAGACGGTACACCTGTGTGAGACGGGGAGTGGAACCTGGACCAAACTGTACACCTGTGTGTGACGGGGAATGGAACCTGGACCAGACGGTACACCTGTGTGAGACAAGGAGGGGAACCTGGACCAGACAGTACACCTGTGTGTGATGGGGAGGGGAACCTGGACCAGACGGTACTCCTGAGTGTGATGGGGAGGGGAACCTGGCCCAGATGGTACATCTGTGTGAGACAGGCTGGGGAACCTGGACCAGACGGAACATCTGTGTGAGATGGGTAGGGGAACCTGTACCAGACAGTACACCTGTGTGAGACGGGGAGTGGAACCTGGACCAGACAGTACACCTGTGTGAGACGGGGAGGGGGACCTGGACCAAACGGTACACTTGTGTGAGACGGGGAGGGGGACCTGGACCAGACGGTACACCTGTGTGAGACGGGGAGGGGAACCTGGACCAGACGGTACACCTGTGTGAGATGGAGTGGTACCTGGACCAGACAGTACACCTGTGTGAGACAAGGAGTGGAACCTGGACCAGACTGTACTCCTGAGTGTGACGGGGAGGGGAACCTGGACCAGACGGTACTCCTGAGTGTGATGGGGAGGGGAACCTTGACCAGACGGTACTCCTGAGTGTGACGGGGAGGGGAACCTGGACCAGACGGTACACCTGTGTGAGACGGGGAGTGGAACCTGGACCAGACGGTACACCTGTGTGAGAAGGGGATAATTGGACCAGCCAGTACACCTGTGTGAGACGGGGAGGGGATCCTGGACCAGACGGTACACTTGTGTGAGACGGGGAGTGGAACCTGGACCAGACGGTACACTTGCGTGAGACGGGGTGGGCAACCTGGACCAGACGGTACACCTGTGTGAGACGGGGAGGGGAACCTGGCCCAGATGGTACCCCTGTGTGAGATGGAGTGGAACCTGGACCAGACAGTAGACCTGTGTGAGACAAGGAGTGGAACCTGGACCAGACGGTACTCCTGAGTGTGATGGGGAGGGGAACCTGGACCAGACGGTACTCCTGAGTGTGATGGGGAGGGGAACCTGGCCCAGATGGTACATCTGTGTGAGACAGGCTGGGGAACCTGGACCAGACGGAACATCTGTGTGAGATGGGTAGGGGAACCTGTACCAGACAGTACACCTGTGTGAGACGGGGAGTGGAACCTGGACCAGACAGTACACCTGTGTGAGACGGGGAGGGGGACCTGGACCAAACGGTACACTTGTGTGAGACGGGGAGGGGGACCTGGACCAGACGGTACACCTGTGTGAGACGGGGAGGGGAACCTGGACCAGACGGTACACCTGTGTGAAATGGAGTGGAACCTGGACCAGACAGTACACCTGTGTGAGACAAGGAGTGGAACCTGGACCAGACTGTACTCCTGAGTGTGACGGGGAGGGGAACCTGGACCAGACGGTACTCCTGAGTGTGATGGGGAGGGGAACCTTGACCAGACGGTACTCCTGAGTGTGACGGGGAGGGGAACCTGGACCAGACGGTACACCTGTGTGAGACGGGGAGGGGATCCTGGACCAGACGGTACACTTGTGTGAGACGGGGAGTGGAACCTGGACCAGACGGTACACTTGCGTGAGACGGGGTGGGCAACCTGGACCAGACGGTACACCTGTGTGAGACGGGGAGGGGAACCTGGCCCAGATGGTACCCCTGTGTGAGATGGAGTGGAACCTGGACCAGACGGTACACCTGTGTGAGACAAGGAGTGGAACCTGGACCAGACGGTACACCTGAGGGAGATGGGGATTGGAACCTGTACCATACGGTACACCTGAGTGAGACGGAGAGGGGGACCTGGACCAGACGGTACACCTGTGTGAGACGGGGAGTGGAACCTGGACCAGACGGTACACCTGTGTGAGACGGGGAGTGGAACCTGGACCAGACGGTACACCTGTGTGAGACGGGGAGGGCAACCTGGACCAGACGGTACAGCTGAGTGAGACGGGGAGGGGAACCTGGACCAGACGGTACACCTGTGTGAGATGGGGTGGGGAACCTGGACCAGACGATACACCTGTGTGAGATGGGGAGGGGAACCTGGCCCAGATGGTACCACTTTGTGAGATGGAGTGGAACCTGGACCAGACAGTACACGTGTGTGAGACAAGGAGTGGAACCTGGACCAGTCGGTACTCCTGAGTGTGACGGGGAGGGGAACCTGGACCAGACGGTACTCCTGAGTGTGACGGGGAGGGGAACCTTGACCAGACGGTACTCCTGAGTGTGACGGGGAGGGGAACCTGGACCAGACGGTACACCTGTGTGAGACGGGGAGTGGAACCTGGACCAGACGGTACACCTGTGTGAGAAGGGGAAAATTGAACCAGCCAGTACACCTGTGTGAGACGGGGAGGGGATCCTGGACCAGACGGTACACTTGTGTGAGACGGGGAGTGGAACCTGGACCAGACGGTACACCTGCGTGAGACGGGGAGGGCAACCTGGACCAGACGGTACACCTGTGTGAGACGGGGAGGGGAACCTGGCCCAGATGGTACCCCTGTGTGAGATGGAGTGGAACCTGGACCAGACAGTACACCTGTGTGAGGCAAGGAGTGGAACCTGGACCAGACGGTACTCCTGAGTGTGACGGGTAGGGGAACCTGGACCAGACGATACTCCTGAGTGTGACGGGGAGGGGAACCTGGACCAGACGGTACACCTGTGTGAGATGGGGTGGGGAACCTGGACCAGACGATACACCTGTGTGAGACGGTGAGGGGAACCTGGACCAGACGGTACACCGGCGTGAGACGGGGAGGGGAACCTGGACCAGACGGTACACCTGAGTGAGACGGGGAGTGGAACCTGGACCAGACGGTACACCTGCGTGAGATGGAGTGGAACCTGGACCAGACAGTAGACCTGTGTGAGATGGAGTGGAACCAGGACCAGACAGTACACCTGAGAGAGACGGGGAGTGGAACCTGGACCAGATGGTACACCTGTGTGAGACGGGGAGGGAAACCTGGACCAGACGGTACACCTGTGTGAGATGGAGTGGAACCAGGACCAGACAGTACACCTGAGTGAGATGGGGAGGGGAACCTGGACTAGACGGTACACCTGTGTGAGATGGGGTGGGGAACCTGGACCAGACGATACACCTGTGTGAGACGGGGAGGGGAACCTGGCCCAGATGGTACCCCTGTGTGAGATGGAGTGGAACCTGGACCAGACGGTACACCTGTGTGAGACAAGGAGTGGAACCTGGACCAGACGGTACACCTGAGGGAGATGGGGATTGGAACCTGTACCAGACGGTACACCTGAGTGAGACGGAGAGGGGGACCTGGACCAGACGGTACACCTGTGTGAGACAAGGAGTGGAACCTGGACCAGACAGTACTCCTGAGTGTGATGGGGAGGGGAACCTGGACCAGACGGTACTCCTGAGTGTGATGGGGAGGGGAACCTGGCCCAGATGGTACACCTGTGTGAGACGGGGAGGGGAACCTGGACCAGACGGTACACCTGTGTGAGATGGAGTGGTACCTGGACCAGACAGTACACCTGTGTGAGACAAGGAGTGGAACCTGGACCAGACTGTACTCCTGAGTATGACGGGGAGGGGAACCTGGACCAGACGGTACTCCTGAGTGTGATGGGGAGGGGAACCTTGACCAGACGGTACTCCTGAGTGTGACGGGGAGGGGAACCTGGACCAGACGGTACACCTGTGTGAGACGGGGAGTGGAACCTGGACCAGACGGTACACCTGTGTGAGAAGGGGATAATTGGACCAGCCAGTACACCTGTGTGAGACGGGGAGGGGATCCTGGACCAGACGGTACACTTGTGTGAGACGGGGAGTGGAACCTGGACCAGACGGTACACTTGCGTGAGACGGGGTGGGCAACCTGGACCAGACGGTACACCTGTGTGAGACGGGGAGGGGAACCTGGCTCAGATGGTACCCCTGTGTGAGATGGAGTGGAACCTGGACCAGACAGTAGACCTGTGTGAGACAAGGAGTGGAACCTGGACCAGACGGTACTCCTGAGTGTGATGGGGAGGGGAACCTGGACCAGACGGTACTCCTGAGTGTGATGGGGAGGGGAACCTGGCCCAGATGGTACATCTGTGTGAGACAGGCTGGGGAACCTGGACCAGACGGAACATCTGTGTGAGATGGGTAGGGGAACCTGTACCAGACAGTACACCTGTGTGAGACGGGGAGTGGAACCTGGACCAGACAGTACACCTGTGTGAGACGGGGAGGGGGACCTGGACCAAACGGTACACTTGTGTGAGACGGGGAGGGGGACCTGGACCAGACGGTACACCTGTGTGAGACGGGGAGGGGAACCTGGACCAGACGGTACACCTGTGTGAGATGGAGTGGAACCTGGACCAGACAGTACACCTGTGTGAGACAAGGAGTGGAACCTGGACCAGACTGTACTCCTGAGTGTGACGGGGAGGGGAACCTGGACCAGACGGTACTCCTGAGTGTGATGGGGAGGGGAACCTTGACCAGACGGTACTCCTGAGTGTGACGGGGAGGGGAACCTGGACCAGACGGTACACCTGTGTGAGACGGGGAGGGGATCCTGGACCAGACGGTACACTTGTGTGAGACGGGGAGTGGAACCTGGACCAGACGGTACACTTGCGTGAGACGGGGTGGGCAACCTGGCCCAGATGGTACCCCTGTGTGAGATGGAGTGGAACCTGGACCAGACAGTACACCTGTGTGAGACAAGGAGTGGAACCTGGACCAGACGGTACTCCTGAGTGTGATGGGGAGGGGAACCTGGACCAGACGATACTCCTGAGTGTGACGGGGAGGGGAACCTGGACCAGACGGTACACCTGTGTGAGATGGGGTGGGGAACCTGGACCAGACGATACACCTGTGTGAGACGGGGAGGGGAACCTGGCCCAGACGGTACTCCTGTGTGAGATGGAGTGGAACCTGGACCAGACAGTACACCTGAGTGAGACGGGGAGTGGAACCTGGACCAGACGGTACCCCTGTGTGAGATGGAGTGGAACCTGGACCAGACAGTACACCTGAGTGAGACGGGGAGTGGAACCTGGACCAGACGGTACACCTGTGTGAGACGGGGAGGGGAAACTGGACCAGATGGTACACCTGAGTGAGACGGGGAGTGGAACCTGGACCAGACGGTACCCCTGTGTGAGATGGAGTGGAACCTGGACCAGACTGTACACCTGAGTGAGACGGGGAGTGGAACCTGGACCAGACGGTACACCTGTGTGAGACGGGGAGGGGAAACTGGACCAGATGGTACACCTGAGTGAGACGGGGAGGGGAACCTGGACCAGACGGTACACTTGAGTGAGACGGGGAGTGGAAACTGGACCAGACGGTACACCTGCGTGAGATGGAGTGGAACCTGGACCAGACAGTAGACCTGTGTGAGATGGAGTGGAACCAGGACCAGACAGTACACCTGAGAGAGACACGGAGTGGAACCTGGACCAGATGGTATACCTGTGTGAGACGGGGAGGGGAACCTGGACCAGATGGTACACCTGTGTGAGACAGGCTGGGGAACCTGGACCAGACGGAACATCTGTGTGAGACGGGTAGGGGAACCTGTACCAGACAGTACACCTGTGTGAGACGGGGAGTGGAACCTGGACCAGACGGTACCCCTGTGTGAGATGGAGTGGAACCTGGACCAGACAGTACACCTGAGTGAGACGGGGAGTGGAACCTGGACCAGACGGTACACCTGTGTGAGACGGGGAGAGGAAACTGGACCAGATGGTACACCTGAGTGAGACGGGGAGGGGAACCTGGACCAGACGGTACACCTGAGTGAGACGGGGAGTGGAACCTGGACCAGACGGTACACCTGCGTGAGATGGAGTGGAACCTGGACCAGACACTAGACCTGTGTGAAATGGAGTGGAACCAGGACCAGACGGTACACCTGTGTGAGGCGGAGAGGGGAACCTGGATCAGACGGTACTCCTGAGTGAGACGGGGAGGGGAACCTGGCCCAGATGGTACACCTGTGTGAGATGGGGAGGGGACCCTGGACCAGACAGTACACGTGAGTGAGACGTGGAGTGGAACCTGTACCAGACGGTACACCTGTGTGAGACGGGGAGGGGAAGCTGGACCAGACGGTACTCCTGAGTGAGATGGGGAGGGGAACCTGGCCCAGATGGTACATCTGTGTGAGACGGGGAGTGGAACCTGGACCAGACGGTACACCTGTGTGAGATGGAGTGGAACCTGGACCAGACAGTACACTTGTGTGAGACAAGGAGTGGAACCTGGACCAGACGGTACACCTGCGTGAGATGGAGTGGAACCTGGACCAGACAGTAGACCTGTGTGAGATGGAGTGGAACCAGGACCAGACAGTACACCTGAGAGAGACGGGGAGTGGAACCTGGACCAGATGGTACACCTGTGTGAGACTGGGAGGGAAACCTGGACCAGACGGTACACCTGTGTGAGATGGAGTGGAACCAGGACCAGACAGTACACCTGAGTGAGATGGGGAGGGGAACCTGGACTAGACGGTACACCTGTGTGTGATGGGGTGGGGAACCTGGACCAGACGATACACCTGTGTGAGACGGGGAGGGGAACCTGGCCCAGATGGTACCCCTGTGTGAGATGGAGTGGAACCTGGACCAGACGGTACACCTGTGTGAGACAAGGAGTGGAACCTGGACCAGACGGTACACCTGAGGGAGATGGGGATTGGAACCTGTACCAGACGGTACACCTGAGTGAGACGGAGAGGGGGACCTGGACCAGACGGTACACCTGTGTGAGACAAGGAGTGGAACCTGGACCAGACAGTACTCCTGAGTGTGATGGGGAGGGGAACCTGGACCAGACGGTACTCCTGAGTGTGATGGGGAGGGGAACCTGGCCCAGATGGTACACCTGTGTGAGACGGGGAGGGGAACCTGGACCAGACGGTACACCTGTGTGAGATGGAGTGGTACCTGGACCAGACAGTACACCTGTGTGAGACAAGGAGTGGAACCTGGACCAGACTGTACTCCTGAGTGTGACGGGGAGGGGAACCTGGACCAGACGGTACTCCTGAGTGTGATGGGGAGGGGAACCTTGACCAGACGGTACTCCTGAGTGTGACGGGGAGGGGAACCTGGACCAGACGGTACACCTGTGTGAGACGGGGAGTGGAACCTGGACCAGACGGTACACCTGTGTGAGAAGGGGATAATTGGACCAGCCAGTACACCTGTGTGAGACGGGGAGGGGATCCTGGACCAGACGGTACACTTGTGTGAGACGGGGAGTGGAACCTGGACCAGACGGTACACTTGCGTGAGACGGGGTGGGCAACCTGGACCAGACGGTACACCTGTGTGAGACGGGGAGGGGAACCTGGCCCAGATGGTACCCCTGTGTGAGATGGAGTGGAACCTGGACCAGACAGTAGACCTGTGTGAGACAAGGAGTGGAACCTGGACCAGACGGTACTCCTGAGTGTGATGGGGAGGGGAACCTGGACCAGACGGTACTCCTGAGTGTGATGGGGAGGGGAACCTGGCCCAGATGGTACATCTGTGTGAGACAGGCTGGGGAACCTGGACCAGACGGAACATCTGTGTGAGATGGGTAGGGGAACCTGTACCAGACAGTACACCTGTGTGAGACGGGGAGTGGAACCTGGACCAGACAGTACACCTGTGTGAGACGGGGAGGGGGACCTGGACCAAACGGTACACTTGTGTGAGACGGGGAGGGGGACCTGGACCAGACGGTACACCTGTGTGAGACGGGGAGGGGAACCTGGACCAGACGGTACACCTGTGTGAGATGGAGTGGAACCTGGACCAGACAGTACACCTGTGTGAGACAAGGAGTGGAACCTGGACCAGACTGTACTCCTGAGTGTGACGGGGAGGGGAACCTGGACCAGACGGTACTCCTGAGTGTGATGGGGAGGGGAACCTTGACCAGACGGTACTCCTGAGTGTGACGGGGAGGGGAACCTGGACCAGACGGTACACCTGTGTGAGACGGGGAGGGGATCCTGGACCAGACGGTACACTTGTGTGAGACGGGGAGTGGAACCTGGACCAGACGGTACACTTGCGTGAGACGGGGTGGGCAACCTGGCCCAGATGGTACCCCTGTGTGAGATGGAGTGGAACCTGGACCAGACAGTACACCTGTGTGAGACAAGGAGTGGAACCTGGACCAGACGGTACTCCTGAGTGTGATGGGGAGGGGAACCTGGACCAGACGATACTCCTGAGTGTGACGGGGAGGGGAACCTGGACCAGACGGTACACCTGTGTGAGATGGGGTGGGGAACCTGGACCAGACGATACACCTGTGTGAGACGGGGAGGGGAACCTGGCCCAGACGGTACTCCTGTGTGAGATGGAGTGGAACCTGGACCAGACAGTACACCTGAGTGAGACGGGGAGTGGAACCTGGACCAGACGGTACCCCTGTGTGAGATGGAGTGGAACCTGGACCAGACAGTACACCTGAGTGAGACGGGGAGTGGAACCTGGACCAGACGGTACACCTGTGTGAGACGGGGAGGGGAAACTGGACCAGATGGTACACCTGAGTGAGACGGGGAGTGGAACCTGGACCAGACGGTACCCCTGTGTGAGATGGAGTGGAACCTGGACCAGACTGTACACCTGAGTGAGACGGGGAGTGGAACCTGGACCAGACGGTACACCTGTGTGAGACGGGGAGGGGAAACTGGACCAGATGGTACACCTGAGTGAGACGGGGAGGGGAACCTGGACCAGACGGTACACTTGAGTGAGACGGGGAGTGGAAACTGGACCAGACGGTACACCTGCGTGAGATGGAGTGGAACCTGGACCAGACAGTAGACCTGTGTGAGATGGAGTGGAACCAGGACCAGACAGTACACCTGAGAGAGACACGGAGTGGAACCTGGACCAGATGGTATACCTGTGTGAGACGGGAAGGGGAACCTGGACCAGATGGTACACCTGTGTGAGACAGGCTGGGGAACCTGGACCAGACGGAACATCTGTGTGAGACGGGTAGGGGAACCTGTACCAGACAGTACACCTGTGTGAGACGGGGAGTGGAACCTGGACCAGACGGTACCCCTGTGTGAGATGGAGTGGAACCTGGACCAGACAGTACACCTGAGTGAGACGGGGAGTGGAACCTGGACCAGACGGTACACCTGTGTGAGACGGGGAGAGGAAACTGGACCAGATGGTACACCTGAGTGAGACGGGGAGGGGAACCTGGACCAGACGGTACACCTGAGTGAGACGGGGAGTGGAACCTGGACCAGACGGTACACCTGCGTGAGATGGAGTGGAACCTGGACCAGACACTAGACCTGTGTGAAATGGAGTGGAACCAGGACCAGACGGTACACCTGTGTGAGGCGGAGAGGGGAACCTGGATCAGACGGTACTCCTGAGTGAGACGGGGAGGGGAACCTGGCCCAGATGGTACACCTGTGTGAGATGGGGAGGGGACCCTGGACCAGACAGTACACGTGAGTGAGACGTGGAGTGGAACCTGTACCAGACGGTACACCTGTGTGAGACGGGGAGGGGAAGCTGGACCAGACGGTACTCCTGAGTGAGATGGGGAGGGGAACCTGGCCCAGATGGTACATCTGTGTGAGACGGGGAGTGGAACCTGGACCAGACGGTACACCTGTGTGAGATGGAGTGGAACCTGGACCAGACAGTACACTTGTGTGAGACAAGGAGTGGAACCTGGACCAGACTGTACTCCTGAGTGTGACGGGGAGGGGAACCTGGACCAGACGGTACTCCTGAGTGTGATGGGGAGGGGAACCTTGACCAGACGGTACTCCTGAGTGTGACGGGGAGGGGAACCTGGACCAGACGGTACACCTGTGTGAGACGGGGAAAATTGGACCAGCCAGTACACCTGTGTGAGACGGGGAGTGGAACCTGGACCAGACGGTACACTTGCGTGAGACGGGGTGGGCAACCTGGACCAGACGGTACACCTGTGTGAGACGGGGAGGGGAACCTGGCCCAGATGGTACCCCTGTGTGAGATGGAGTGGAACCTGGACCAGACAGTACACCTGTGTGAGACAAGGAGTGGAACCTGGACCAGACGGTACACCTGTGTGAGACGGGGAGGGGAACCTGGACCAGACGGTACTCCTGAGTGTGACGGGGAGGGGAACCTGGCCCGGATGGTACACCTGTGTGAGACAGGCTGGGGAACCTGGACCAGACGGAACATCTGTGTGAGATGCGTAGGGGAACCTGTACCAGACAGTACACCTGTATGAGACGGGGAGTGGAACCTGGACCAGACAGTACACCTGTGTGAGACGGGGAGGGGAACCTGGCCCAGACGGTACACCTGTGTGAGACGGGGAGGGGAACCTGGCCCAGACGGTACTCCTGTGTGAGATGGAGTGGAACCTGGACCAGACAGTACACCTGAGTGAGACGGGGAGTGGAACCTGGACCAGACAGTACCCCTGTGTGAGACGGGGAGGGGAAACTGGACCAGATGGTACACCTGAGTGAGACGGGGAGTGGAACCTGGACCAGACGGTACCCCTGTGTGAGATGGAGTGGAACCTGGACCAGACTGTACACCTGAGTGAGACGGGGAGTGGAACCTGGACCAGACGGTACACCTGTGTGAGACGGGGAGGGGAAACTGGACCAGATGGTACACCTGAGTGAGACGGGGAGGGGAACCTGGACCAGACGGTACACTTGAGTGAGACGGGGAGTGGAAACTGGACCAGACGGTACACCTGCGTGAGATGGAGTGGAACCTGGACCAGACAGTAGACCTGTGTGAGATGGAGTGGAACCAGGACCAGACAGTACACCTGAGAGAGACACGGAGTGGAACCTGGACCAGATGGTATACCTGTGTGAGACGGGGAGGGGAACCTGGACCAGATGGTACACCTGTGTGAGACAGGCTGGGGAACCTGGACCAGACGGAACATCTGTGTGAGACGGGTAGGGGAACCTGTACCAGACAGTACACCTGTGTGAGACGGGGAGTGGAACCTGGACCAGACGGTACCCCTGTGTGAGATGGAGTGGAACCTGGACCAGACAGTACACCTGAGTGAGACGGGGAGTGGAACCTGGACCAGACGGTACACCTGTGTGAGACGGGGAGGGGAAACTGGACCAGATGGTACACCTGAGTGAGACGGGGAGGGGAACCTGGACCAGACGGTACACCTGAGTGAGACGGGGAGTGGAACCTGGACCAGACGGTACACCTGCGTGAGATGGAGTGGAACCTGGACCAGACAGTAGACCTGTGTGAAATGGAGTGGAACCAGGACCAGACGGTACACTTGAGTGAGACGGGGAGTGGAAACTGGACCAGTCGGTACACCTGCGTGAGATGGAGTGGAACCTGGACCAGACAGTAGACCTGTGTGAGATGGAGTGGAACCAGGACCAGACAGTACACCTGAGAGAGACACGGAGTGGAACCTGGACCAGATGGTATACCTGTGTGAGACGGGGAGGGGAACCTGGACCAGACGGTACACCTGTGTGTGATGGAGTGGAACCAGGACCAGACAGTACACCTGATTGAGACGGGGAGTGGAATCTGGACCAGACGGTATTCCTGTGTGAGACGGGGAGGGGAACCTGGACCAGATGGTACTCCTGAGTGTGACAGGGAGGGGAACCTGGACCTGACGGTACACCTGTGTGAGATGGGGTGGGGAACCTGGACCAGACGATACACCTGTGTGAGACGGGGAGGGGAACCTGGCCCAGATGGTACCCCTGTGTGAGATGGAGTGGAACCTGGACGAGACCGTACACCTGTGTGAGACAAGGAGTGGAACCTGGACCAGACGGTACATCTGTGTGAGACGGGGAGGGGAACCTGGACCAGACGGTACACCTGTGTGAGACAGGCTGGGGAACCTGGACCAGACGGAACATCTGTGTGAGACGGGTAGGGGAACCTGTACCAGACAGTACACCTGTGTGAGACGGGGAGTGGAACCTGGACCAGACGGTACCCCTGTGTGAGATGGAGTGGAACCTGGACCAGACAATACACCTGAGTGAGATGGGGAGTGGAACCTGGACCAGACGGTACACCTGTGTGAGACGGGGAGGGGAAACTGGACCAGATGGTACACCTGAGTGAGACGGGGAGGGGAACCTGGACCAGACGGTACACCTGCGTGAGATGGAGTGGAACCTGGACCAGACAGTAGACCTGTGTGAAATGGAGTGGAACCAGGACCAGACGGTACACCTGTGTGAGGCGGAGAGGGGAACCTGGATCAGACGGTACTCCTGAGTGAGACGGGGAGGGGAACCTGGCCCAGATGGTACACCTGTGTGAGACGGGGAGGGGACCCTGGACCAGACGGTACACCTGTGTGAGAAGGGGAGTGGAACCTGGACCAGACAGCACACGTGAGTGAGACGTGGAGTGGAACCTGTACCAGACGGTACACCTGTGTGAGACGGGGAGGGGAAGCTGGACCAGACGGTACTCCTGTGTGAGACGGGGAGGGGAACCTGGACCTGACGGTCCACCTGAGTGAGACGGGGAGTGGAAGCTGGACCAGACGGTACACCTGTGTGAGACGCGGAGGGGAACCTGGACCAGACGGTACACCTGTGTGAGACGGGGAGTGGAACCTGGACCAGACGGTACACCTGTGTGAGATGGGGAGGGGAACCTGTACCAGACAGTACTCCTGACTGAGACGGGGAGGGGAACCTGGACCAGACGGTACACCTGTGTGAGACAGGCTGGGGAACCTGGACCAGACGGTACTCCTGAGTGAGTCGGGGAGGGGAACCTGGCCGAAATGGTACACCTGTGTGAGACAGGGGGGTGAACCTGGACCAGATGGTACACCCGTGTGAGACGGGGAGGGGAACCTGGACCAGACGGTACTCGTATGTGAGACGCGGATTGGACCCTGGACCAGATGGTACACCTGTGTGAGACGGGGAGGGGAAACTGGACCAGACGGTATACCTATGTGAGATGGGGAATGGAACCTGGACCGGACGGTACACCTATGTGAGACGGGGAGGGGAACCTGGCCCAGATGGTACACCTGTGTGAGACAGGGAGGGGAACCTGGACCAGACACTACACATGAGTGAGACGGGGAGTGGAACCTGGACCAGACGGTACACCTGTGTGAGACGGGGAGGGCAACCTGGACCAGACACTACACATGTGTGAGACGGGGAGTGGAACCTGGACCAAACGGTACACCTGTGTGAGACGGGGAGGGGAACCTGGACCTGACGGTACACCTGAGTGAGACGGTGAGTGGATCCTGGACCAGACGGTACACCTGTGTGAGACGGGTAGTGGAACCTGTACCAGATGGTACACTTGTGTGAGACGGGGAGGGGAACCTGGACCAGACGGTATACCTGTGTGAGATGGGGAGGGGAACCTGTACCAGACAGTACTCCTGACTGAGACGGGGAGGGGAACCTGGACCAGACGGTACACCTGTGTGTGACAGGCTGGGGAACCTGGACCAGACGGAATATCTGTGTGAGACGGGGAGGGGAACCTGGACCAGACAGTACACCTGTGTGAGACGGGGAGTGGTACCTGGACCAGATAGTACACCTGAGGGAGATGGGGATTGGAACCTGTACCAGACGGTACACCTGAGTGAGACGGGGAGTGGAACCTGGACCAGACGGTACACCTGAGTGAGACGGGGAGTGGAAGCTGGACCAGACGGTACACCTGTGTGAGACGCGGAGGGGAACCTGGCCGAAATGGTGCACCTGTGTGAGACAGGGGGGTGAACCTGGACCAGATGGTACACCCGTGTGAGACGGGGAGGGGAACCTGGACCAGACGGTACACCTGAGTGAGACGGGGAGTGGATCCTGGACCAGACGGTACACCTGTGTGAGACGGGTAGTGGAACCTGTACCAGATGGTACACTTGTGTGAGACGGGGAGGGGCACCTGGACCAGGCGGTATACCTGTGTGAGATGGGGAGGGGAACCTGTACCAGACAGTACTCCTGACTGAGACGGGGAGGGGAACCTGGACCAGACGGTACACTTGTGTGAGATGGGGAGGGGAAGCTGGACCAGACGGTACACTTGTGTGAGATGGGGAGGGGAAACTGGACCATACGGTACACCTATGTGAGACGGGGAATGGAACCTGGACCGGACGGTACATCTGTGTGAGACGGGGAGGGGAACCTGGACCAGACGGTACACTTGAGTGAGATGGGGAGGGGAAGCTGGACCAGACGGTACACTTGTGTGAGATGGGGAGGGGAAACTGGACCATACGGTACACCTATGTGAGACGGGGAATGGAACCTGGACCGGACGGTACATCTGTGTGAGACGGGGAGGGGAACCTGGACCAGACGGTACACTTGAGTGAGATGGGGAGGGGAAGCTGGACCAGACAGTACACCTGAGTGAGACGGGGAGGGGAACCTGGACCAGACGGTACACCTGTGTGAGACCGGGAGGGGAACCTGGACCAGACGGTACTCCTGTGTGAGACCGGGAGGGGAACCTGGACCAGACGGTACTCCTGTGTGAGACCGGGAGGGGAACCTGGACCAGACAGTACACCTGAGTGAGACGGGGAGGGGAACCTGGACCAGACAGTACACCTGAGTGAGACGGGGAGGGGAACCTGGACCAGACGGTACACCTGTGTGAGACCGGGAGGGGAACCTGGACCAGACGGTACACCTGTTTCAGATGGGGAGTGGAACATGTCATGTGAAACTTGTTAATTTAGCAGCAGCAGTTCAATGCCATACATTTTCTAGTACAAAAAAAAATAATAATAACTAAGGAAGTAAATCATTTACAGTAGATGTATATTGAATAGATTTAAAATTGCAAAAAACAAAAATACTGTATATTAAAAAAAGTGAGGTCGTGTCCGAGGGTTCACTGTCCATTTAGGAATCGGATGGCAGAGGGGAAGAAGCTGTCCCTGAATCTCTGAGTGTGTGCCTTCAGGCTTCTGTACCTCCGACTTGATGGTAACAGTGAGAAAAGGACATGCCCTGGGTGCTGGGTGTCTTTAATAACGGACGCTGCTTTTCTGAGACACCACTCCCTGACGGTGTCCTGGGTACTTTGTAGGCTAGTGCCCAAGATGGAGCTGACTAGATTTACAATCTACTGCAGCTTCTTTAGGTCCTGTGCAGTTGCCCCTACATACCAGACATTGATGCAGCCTGTCAGAATGCTCTCCATGGTACAACTTTAGAAGTTTTTGAGTGTATTTGTTGACATGCCAAACTCCTAATGAAATATAGCCACTGTCTTGCCTTTTTTATGACTACATCGATATGTTGGGACCAGGTTAGATCCTCAGAGATGTTGACACCCAGGAACTTGAAGCTGCTCACTCTCTCCCTGGACCTGCTGCCCTTGTCCAGCTGGATGGTAGGGTGATCTGAGGAAGAAATGCTGCCTGAATATTTCCCTAACCGGCACCAAGTCTCTGGGTTCCCACCGAGTCCCACACCCTGAGCTTGGAGATTCACTGGTACAGGCTAAGCCAGGGGTCGGCAACGTTTACCACTGAATGAGCCAATATGGACCCATTTCCCACAGAAAAGAAAACACTGGGAGCCGCAAAACCCGTTTGACATTTAAAATGAAATAACACTGCATACAATGTTTTTTTTGCCTTTATGCTATGTATAAACAAACTATAATGTGTTGCATTTATGAAATTGATGAACTCCTGCAGAGAAAACGAAACTACATTTCTGCATGGAACAAAAACATTTTGAACTCCGAAAAAAAGACGTTGGGTTGAAGGTTGAAGGTTACTCCATAGTTAGCCTACCTTGGATCGAAGAATTAAAAGAAATCGCGCACTGGCGGGTGTCAGGCATTGGCAGTGGTGATGTCTATTAATAGCGATAAAAAACACGTTGTAGCGGTGTAGTGCTACACGCAGCGCTAAAATAAAGACACTGCAGTCAAAGGTAACTTTATTCGAACTAAACAGCCTTGCTTTAAAGCCTCCCTCAACCCGTCCCCGTGGGCGCGGATGCTCCAAAAGACACGTACTCACAAACCCCCATAGGCTATCTCCCTTAGCCGGAACGGTGGCTAATTGTGAACTGGTTCGCCACAAGGTTTTTAGCTTGTACAAGATCACCATAATCTTCAAATTTTGAATTATGTTTCAAAAACTAACAAACCACGGGGAGCTGCAGCACAGAGATGAAAGAGCTGCATGCGGCTCCGGAGCCGCGGGTTGCCGACCCCTGGGCTAAGCAATGCTTTTTGTTAGGAATTCCTCCTCCGTGAATCCCTCCATGGATTTGCCCTTTCCCATTTTTCCAGTCTCCTCCATCTTCATATCTGACCCGGATACATACACTGATATGTTTCTGACCTCACCCCTCCCTGAATTTAATCACAGCCCCATTGGCATCTTTGACTGTAAGGCCCCGAGCCCTGGAACAACAATTTAAAAAGAAAATCCTTCTTTCTATTTTCCTACAATGTACGTCTTTGATCAAACATCTAGTAGTCTGCTTTAATATCTGGAATGAAGGCTCCACCGTTGCTTCGTCACTGTCTGGAACTCTGACACCATGTGACCACAAAACACATGGGTAATCTTCTCACAGAGTGACCTTTCAACTAAGGAATGGTATTCCTGCATCACCTTCTAATCTTACCAATAATAACTTAAAATCTGGCTTAACACAGGCCCTGAAATTCTTTTCAGCAGCACAATGCATTCTTGTGGTTTGCAAAGGAATTGAATCGAAATGTTGAATGTGGTTTCCCAGGTTTACCGGATTACTTTGGCGTCCTCTGCGCCCGTGGCACATGTGCGTTTGGAGACGTGGGTGTACACAAACCCATGGATTGAAGCACCCGGAAGACAACGGCAGCAGGTGCATGGGAATACCGCAGCCTGTAGACTACCTCTCCCCCAGGTCTCATCTGCTCTCGAAAATATATCGCTGCTGGCTCTTAATCCTGAAACCCCCTCCCTCGCAGCACTTTCACCAAAAAGATTGCAGTGGTCAAGCGGGCAGCTACCCCCACCTTCTCAAGGGCATTTAGGGGTGAGCAATAACCTCTGATCATTGAAACCTCATGCCCCGAAATATTATGATGCCCTGTGCGTGTTTGCACTCTTCCCTTTTCAAACTCACTGGCTTCTGTGTGTGGCCTGCCCACTGGGTGATGAGGAACAGTTCACTAGAACGTAATGGGAGCCAACTTACACAGTACCTGTTGAGTGCCTGGACATTCCTGTGTGTGAATTCCTTTAACAGAGTTGCCTTCACCAATTCACTGGACAACAATGTGCACCCAATCACGCTCCGTTTACTTGTGCTCAAGGAGAATGGCCCTCTCACCAAACTGCTCTGAATCTTCAGCCCAGATTGTCAACTGATACTCCTCCAATTGAAACTTTGTGCACTTTTCAATTCCATCGTTTGCAAGTACAAGAACCAATCACCATTCATTTTTCAGGTAACACACACAGAATGCTGGTGGAATGCAGCAGGCCAGGCAGCATCTATAGGAAGAAGTACAGTCGCTGTTTCAGGCCGAGACCCTTCGTCAGGACTAACTGAAAGAAGAAATGGTAAGAGATTTGAAAGTGGGAGGGGGAGGAGGAGACCCGAAAAGATAGGAGAAGACCGGAGGGGGTGGGATGAAGCTAAGAGCTAAAAAGATGATTGGCAAAAGGGATACAGAGCTGGAGAAGGGAAAGGATCATGGGACGGGAGGCCTCTGAAAGAAAGAAAGAGGGGGGAACACCAGAGGGAGATGGAGAACAGGCAAGGAGTGATTGTGAGAGGGGCAGAGAGAGAGAGAAAAAAAGGGGGGAAATAAATAAATAAGGGATGGGGTAAGAAGGGGAGGAGGGGCATTAACGGAAGTTAGAGAAGTCAATGTTCATGCCATCAGGTTGGAGGCTACCCAGCCAGTATATAAGGTGTTGTTCCTCCAACCTGAGTGTGGCTTCATCTTGACAGTGGAGGAGGCCATGGATAGACATATCAGAATGGGAATGTGGAATTAAAATGTGTGGCCACTGGGAGACCATTTCACTGAGACCCAACGCAGACTGGGAGACCGTTTCACTGAACATCTACACTCTGTCAGTCAGAGAAAGCAGGATCTCCCAGTGGCCACACATTTCAATTCCATGTCCCATTCCCATTCTGATACGTCTATCCATGGCCTCCTCTACTGTCAAGATGAAGCCACACTCAGGTTGGAGGAACAACACCTTATATACCGGCTGGGTAGTCTCTAACCTGATGGCATGAACATTGATTTCTCTAACTTCAATTAATGCCCCTCCTCCCCTTCTTACCCCATCCCTTATTTATTTATTTCCCCCCTTTTTTTCTCTCTCTCTCTGCCCCTCTCACAATCACTCCTTGCCCTTTCTCATCTCCCTCTGGTGCTCCCCTCCCCCTTTCTCCCGAGGCCTCCCGTCCCATGATGCTTTCCCTTCTCCAGCTCTGTATCACTTTCACCAATCACCTTTCCAGCTCTTAACTTCATCCCACCCCCTCCAGTCTTCTCCTATCATTTTGCATTTTCCCCTCCCCGTCCCACTTTCAAATCTCTTACTACCTCTTCTTTCAGTTAGTCCTGACGAAGGGTCTTGGCCCGAAACAGCGACTGTACTTCTCCCTATAGATGCTGCCTGGCCTGCTGCGTTCCGCCAGCATTCTGTGTGTGTGTTGCTTGAATTTCCAGCATCTGCAGATTTCCTCATGTTTACATTTTTCAGGTGTTAAATACCAATAATAATTGTGCATCAATCACCTTAGATTTAGTGGAATAACTGTCCATTGGCTACAACCACAAACAAGAAAGTATGCAGATGCTGGAAGGCTGAGCAACACACACAAAATGCTGGAGGAACTCAGCAGGCCAGGCAGCAGCTCTGGGGAAAAGGTACAGTCGATGTTTGGGCCGAGTCCTAGTCCTGCCCAGTCCTGTACCTTTTCCCCAGAGATGCTGCCTGGCCTGCTGAGTTCCTCCAGCATTTTGTGTGTGTCTGCCCTACAATCTTCGTTTGTAACCTTGTCTTGGTCTGCCTGGTGACTTTGGGTCTCAGGCTTAAACCAGGGAGCTGGGTTCTCAATGACTGTTCTCAGCTTCTGTGACTGTACAATGTCTGTTCAATCTAACAGACTGATAGTGAAAAAATTACTCATGGAGAGGAGGAAGAGAAAAGGAGAGACAGCAGATACAGTGGGAGAGATGAGGCAGAGAGAGATAGAAGGGGTCAGGGAGAAAGAACGAGAGAAACGAAGAGAAAGTCAGAGAGAGACAGGTAGAAATGGAGAAGCCGAGGCAATGAACATTTAGACAAAGATAGTGATAAGGGATCTGCTGGAGGCATTCAACAGGCTGAACAGCATCCGAGGAGAGAAGGAAATGGCAAAGTTTTGGGCCGAAACCCAACATCTTGATAGCAGCATCTACTGCCTCGCGTGTCGACAGAGACTCACTTGAAGACTATGTTGTGGTGATGAGAGGGGACTGAAAGAGGGAACTTTTCACAAAGTGATGAAGGTGGGATGAGTACAAGAAAAACCTTGTGGCTAATCTAATGTGGAAATTGCTGCAGTGAAGCCAGCAGATGGAGTGATGCAGAGCTCGTCTGCAGGTCCATTGTGGTGGGCTCGTCTGCAGCTCAGAAGGGGCATTCCCATACTTGCGTTTCGCTCCTCTGCGGTTAACACGCTGCCAGGAGGGCGTCGATCATGAGGCGGGCTGCGAAGAGCAAAGCCAAGCCTCCTCACTGAGGAGGTGTCAGCGAAACGGTTGCCGGGTAACAAGGTACATTGGTGCAGGCAATGTTGTTCTCAGCGAAGCAGAGTTTAATCACTGGTAAGGGAAGCAATCCTGTGAATAACAGACCATGCAACTGCCTTTAGGCCTCACAAATGTATCAAGGCATGGATTCTGTACGTCACAGAGCAATTGATTTACCAGCATGGCAGAACACTTAATCCTACATGTATAAATAAAAGCAGAATGTGCTGTGAATCTTCGGATCAGACAGCTCCCCTAGGCTGGGAAACAGATTGATGACCTTTGATCAGAAGTAAGCAACATTAAGGCTTTGTTGCAGACTGAATATTCTGTTTGTTCTCACTGTTACGGGGCAGGCCCCACACCCCCGAGTAACAGCAGCAGCAACTCCCAAAATGCTGGCGGAACTGGCTGGGTCTCTGGAGGGGAGTAGACAACCGATGTTTCAGGCTGAGACCAACGATCTCTCTTCTGTCTCACCGGTTTGCAGGTTTCCTACACACAGAGTAAACACAACAATACACTTAACCGGTTACAGGAGCTTTGCTCGGTTTTGGGAGGGGAGAGGAGGGGCTCGGGCTGACCAAGTCCTGCATTCTGTTGCAATGGAGCTTTTGCTTGCTAAAGTAAATATTTCTTTCCTTTACACTAGACCATGGTCTTCCAGACACAGAGTTTCACAGCCAGTAAGGTACCATGGTCACTGTAGAACAGTACATGCTCACTGCACTAGACTGCAGTTCAATCCTGACATCTGGTGCTGTCTGTGTGGAGTTTGCACGTTCTCCCTGTGACTGTTGTGTTTCCACCAAGTGCTCTGGTTTCTTCCCATATCTCAAAGATGAATGGGTAGGTTAATTGGCCAATGTAAACTGACCCCTGATGTGTGGGAGAGGGGTGGAATCGGGGTGAGTGTGGTGCCAATGTAAACTGGACCCCGGTGAGTGGGAGAGGGGTGGAATCGGGGTGAGTGTGGTGCCAATGTAAACTGACCCCTGATGTGTGGGAGAGGGGTGGAATCGGGGTGAGTGTGGTGCCAATGTAAACTGACCCCTGATGTGTGGGAGAGGGGTGGAATCGGGGTGAGTGTGGTGCCAATGTAAACTGGACCCCGGTGAGTGGGAGAGGGGTGGAATCAGGGTGAGTGTGGTGCCAATGTAAACTGACCCCTGATGTGTGGGGGAGGGGAGAATCGGGGTGAGTGTGGTGCCAATGTAAACTGACCACCTGATATGTGGGAGAGGGGTGGAATCGGGGTGAGTGTGGTGCCAATGTAAACTGACCCCTGATGTGTGGGAGAGGGGTGGAATCGGGGTGAGTGTGGTGCCAATGTAAACTGACCCCTGATGTGTGGGAGAGGGGTGGAATCGGGGTGAGTGTGGTGCCAATGTAAACTGACCCCTGATGTGTGGGAGAGGGGTGGAATCGGGGTGAGTGTGGTGCCAATGTAAACTGGACCCCGGTGAGTGGGAGAGGGGTGGAATCGGGGTGAGTGTGGTGCCAATGTAAACTGACCTCTGATGTGTGGGAGAGGGGTGGAATCGGGGTGAGTGTGGTGCCAATGTAAACTGACCCCTGATGTGTGGGAGAGGGGTGGAATCGGGGTGAGTGTGGTGCCAATGTAAACTGACCCCTGATGTGTGGGAGAGGGGTGGAATCGGGGTGAGTGTGGTGCCAATGTAAACTGACCACCTGATATGTGGGAGAGGGGTGGAATCGGGGTGAGTGTGGTGCCAATGTAAACTGACCCCGGTGTGTGGGGGAGGGGTGGAATCGGGGTGAGTGTGGTGCCAATGTAAACTGACCCCTGATGTGTGGGAGAGGGGTGGAATCGGGGTGAGTGTGGTGCCAATGTAAACTGACCACCTGATATGTGGGAGAGGGGTGGAATCGGGGTGAGTGTGGTGCCAATGTAAACTGACCCCGGTGTGTGGGAGAGGGGTGGAATCGGGGTGAGTGTGGTGCCAATGTAAACTGACCCCTGATGTGTGGGGGAGGGGTGGAATCGGGGTGAGTGTGGTGCCAATGTAAACTGGACCCCGGTGTGTGGGAGAGGGGTGGAATCGGGGTGAGTGTGGTGCCAATGTAAACTGACCCCTGATGTGTGGGAGAGGGGTGGAATCGGGGTGAGTGTGGTGCCAATGTAAACTGACCCCTGATGTGTGGGGGAGGGGTGGAATCGGGGTGAGTGTGGTGCCAATGTAAACTGACCCCTGATGTGTGGGAGAGGGGTGGAATCGGGGTGAGTGTGGTGCCAATGTAAACTGACCCCTGATGTGTGGGAGAGGGGTGGAATCGGGGTGAGTGTGGTGCCAATGTAAACTGACCCCTGATGTGTGGGGGAGGGGAGAATCGGGGTGAGTGTGGTGCCAATGTAAACTGGACCCCGGTGTGTGGGAGAGGGGTGGAATCGGGGTGAGTGTGGTGCCAATGTAAACTGACCCCTGATGTGTGGGAGAGGGGTGGAATCGGGGTGAGTGTGGTGCCAATGTAAACTGACCCCTGATGTGTGGGAGAGGGGTGGAATCGGGGTGAGTGTGATGCCAATGTAAACTGACCCCTGATGTGTGGGGGAGGGGAGAATCGGGGTGAGTGTGGTGCCAATGTAAACTGGACCCCGGTGTGTGGGAGAGGGGTGGAATCGGGGTGAGTGTGGTGCCAATGTAAACTGACCCCTGATGTGTGGGAGAGGGGTGGAATCGGGGTGAGTGTGGTGCCAATGTAAACTGACCCCTGATGTGTGGGAGAAGGGTGGAATCGGGGTGAGTGTGGTGCCAATGTAAACTGACCCCTGATGTGTGGGAGAGGGGTGGAATCGGGGTGAGTGTGGTGCCAATGTAAACTGACCCCTGATGTGTGGGAGAGGGGTAGAATCGGGGTGAGTGTGGTGCCAATGTAAACTGGATCCTGGTGTGTGGGGGAGGGGTGGAATCGGGGTGAGTGTGGTGCCAATGTAAACTGACCCCGGTGTGTGGGAGAGGGGTGGAATCGGGGTGAGTGTGGTGCCAATGTAAACTGACCCCGGTGTGTGGGAGAGGGGTGGAATCGGGGGTGAGTGTGGTGCCAATGTAAACTGACCCCTGATGTGTGGGAGAGGGGTAGAATCGGGGTGAGTGTGGTGCCAATGTAAACTGACCCCTGATGTGTGGGAGAGGGGTGGAATCAGGGTGAGTGTGGTGCCAATGTAAACTGGACCCCGGTGTGTGGGAGAGGGGTGGAATCGGGGTGAGTGTGGTGCCAATGTAAACTGACCCCGGTGTGTGGGAGAGGGGTGGAATCGGGGTGAGTGTGGTGCCAATGTAAACTGACCCCAGTGTGTGGGAGAGGGGTGGAATCGGGGTGAGTGTGGTGCCAATGTAAACTGACCCCTGATGTGTGGGAGAGGGGTGGAATCGGGGTGAGTGTGGTGCCAATGTAAACTGACCCCTGATGTGTGGGAGAGGGGTGGAATCGGGGTGAGTGTGGTGCCAATGTAAACTGACCCCGGTGTGTGGGAGAGGGGTGGAATCGGGGTGAGTGTGGTGCCAATGTAAACTGACCCCGGTGTGTGGGAGAGGGGTGGAATCGGGGTGAGTGTGGTGCCAATGTAAACTGGACCCTGGTGTGTGGGGGAGGGGTGGAATCGGGGTGAGTGTGGTGCCAATGTAAACTGACCCCTGATGTGTGGGAGAGGGGTGGAATCGGGGTGAGTGTGGTGCCAATGTAAACTGACACCTGATGTGTGGGAGAGGGGTGGAATTGGGGTGAGTGTGGTGCCAATGTAAACTGACCCCTGATGTGTGGGAGAGGGGTGGAATCGGGGTGAGTGTGGTGCCAATGTAAACTGACCCCGGTGTGTGGGAGAGGGGTGGAATCGGGGTGAGTGTGGTGCCAATGTAAACTGACCCCTGATGTGTGGGAGAGGGGTGGAATCGGGGTGAGTGTGGTGCCAATGTAAACTGACCCCTGATGTGTGGGAGAGTGGTGGAATCGGGGTGAGTGTGGTGCCAATGTAAACTGACCCCTGATGTGTGGGAGAGGGGTGGAATCGGGGTGAGTGTGGTGCCAATGTAAACTGACCCCGGTGTGTGGGAGAGGGGTGGAATCGGGGTGAGTGTGGTGCCAATGTAAACTGGACCCTGGTGTGTGGGGGAGGGGTGGAATCGGGGTGAGTGTGGTGCCAATGTAAACTGACCCCTGATGTGTGGGAGAGGGGTGGAATCGGGGTGAGTGTGGTGCCAATGTAAACTGACACCTGATGTGTGGGAGAGGGGTGGAATCGGGGGTAGCTGATGGATAAAACGAGAGATTAATGTCGGATCGGTGCCAAGAGTGGTGGATGGTTCCCTGACCATCTCCTGTCGTTGTCCAGGCCATGGTAGCCTGACTCCTTCAGGTATATGCGGCATTTGTCACACCTTCCCTCATCTGCAAACCAATTACCACTGCAACTGGTTTTCATGCCAACCTCTGACTGTCCCTCTCCAACCACTGCAGAACTCCCTCTTGGCCACACAGCACTAAGTCCATTTCCTATTCTCCACTGGGGAAGTGGTTGGTGTAAAATGCACAAATGTGTATTTTAAAAGTGTATTTAACACACAACCCTCGTCTCTCTCCACACCAATCCCACCCTCACCGTCTCTGATCACACAACCCTCCCCTCTCTCCATACCGATCCCACCCTCACCTTCTCTGATCACACAACCCTCTCCTCCCTCCACACCGATCCCACCCTCACCGTCTCTGATCACACAACCCTCCCCTCTCTCCACACCGATCCCACCCTCACCGTCTCTGATCACACAACCCTCCCCTCCCTCCACACCGATCCCACCCTAACCGTCTCTGATCACAGAACCCTCCCCTCCCTCCACACCGATCCCACCCTCACCTTCTCTGATCACACAACCCTCCCCTCCCTCCACACCGATCCCACCCTCACCTTCTCTGATCACACAACCCTCCCCTCTCTCCACACCGATCCCACCCTAACCGTCTCTGATCACACAACCCTCCCCTCCCTCCACACCGATCCCACCCTCACCGTCTCTGATCACACAACCCTCCCCTCCCTCCACACCGATCCCACCCTCACCTTCTCTGATCACACAACCCTCCCCTCCCTCCACACCGATCCCACCCTCACCTTCTCTGATCACACAACCCTCCCCTCTCTCCACACCGATCCCACCCTCACCTTCTCTGATCACACAACCCTCCCCTCCCTCCACACCGATCCCACCCACACCCTCTGATCACAGAACCCTCCCCTCCCTCCACACCGATCCCACCCTCACCGTCTCTGATCACACAACCCTCCCCTCCCTCCACACCGATCCCACCCTAACCGTCTCTGATCACAGAACCCTCCCCTCTCTCCACACCAATCCCACCCTAACCGTCTCTGATCACAGAACCCTCCCCTCTCTCCACACCGATCCCACCCTCACCTTCTCTGATCACACAACCCCCCCCCTCTCCACACCGATCCCACCCTCACCGTCTCTGATCACACAACCCTCCCCTCCCTCCACACCGATCCCACCCTAACCGTCTCTGATCACACAACCCTCCCCTCCCTCCACACCGATCCCACCCTCACCGTCTCTGATCACACAACCCTCCCCTCCCTCCACACCGATCCCACCCTAACCGTCTCTGATCACACAACCCTCCCCTCCCTCCACACCGATCCCACCCTCACCGTCTCTGATCACACAACCCTCCCCTCCCTCCACACCGATCCCACCCTCACCGTCTCTGATCACACAACCCTCCCCTCCCTCCACACCGATCCCACCCTCACCGTCTCTGATCACACAACCCTCCCCTCCCTCCACACCGATCCCACCCACACCCTCTGATCACACAACCCTCCCCTCTCTCCACACCGATCCCACCCTCACCGTCTCTGATCACACAACCCTCCCCTCCCTCCACACCGATCCCACCCTCACCTTCTCTGATCACAGAACCCTCCCCTCTCTCCACACCAATCCCACCCTAACCGTCTCTGATCACAGAACCCTCCCCTCTCTCCACACCGATCCCACCCTCACCTTCTCTGATCACACAACCCCCCCCCTCTCCACACCGATCCCACCCTCACCGTCTCTGATCACACAACCCTCCCCTCTCTCCACACCGATCCCACCCTCACCGTCTCTGATCACACAACCCTCCCCTCTCTCCACACCGATCCCACCCTCACCGTCTCTGATCACACAACCCTCCCCTCCCTCCACACCGATCCCACCCTAACCGTCTCTGATCACACAACCCTCCCCTCTCTCCACACCGATCCCACCCTCACCGTCTCTGATCACACAACCCTCCCCTCCCTCCACACCGATCCCACCCTAACCGTCTCTGATCACAGAACCCTCCCCTCTCTCCACACCGATCCCACCCTCACCGTCTCTGATCACACAACCCTCCCCTCCCTCCACACCGATCCCACCCTAACCGTCTCTGATCACACAACCCTCCCCTCCCTCCACACCGATCCCACCCTAACCGTCTCTGATCACAGAACCCTCCCCTCTCTCCACACCAATCCCACCCTAACCGTCTCTGATCACAGAACCCTCCCCTCTCTCCACACCGATCCCACCCTCACCGTCTCTGATCACACAACCCTCCCCTCCCTCCACACCGATCCCACCCTAACCGTCTCTGATCACACAACCCTCCCCTCCCTCCACACCGATCCCACCCTCACCGTCTCTGATCACACAACCCTCCCCTCTCTCCACACCGATCCCACCCTCACCGTCTCTGATCACAGAACCCTCCCCTCTCTCCACACGGATCCCACCCTCACTGTCTCTGATCACAGATGAAGGGGATGCTGTTGTGATGTGGCCCACTGACCTGAGGCCAGGTGGTAACACTCAAACATCACCTCATTCCTACCCCTTGAAGAACATCCCACTGCGGACCGTCAGAAAACCCCACTATGAACCGTCAGGAGAATGTCCCTGACACCATCACTGACTTCATCGACTCCCATCCTCTGCCTCCAAACTCATTGTTCCCTCGTTCACACTGCTGGCTTTTTCCGTCTACCTGTGATCCACAAACCAGACTATCCGGCTAGGTGTATTGTCTCTGCTTGCTCCTGCCCCACTGAACTCGTGTCCTCATACCTCGACTCCAATCTATTACCCTTTGTTCAGTCCCTTCACACCTACATCTACGACACTTCTCCTGCCCCACTGAACTCGTGTCCTCATACCTCGACTCCAATCTATTACCCTCGGTTCAGTTCCTTCACACCTACTTCTACAACACTTTTCATGCTCTTCATCTCCATGGTAGCTTTCAAATGCCCGGTCCTGACGGCCTCGTTTTCTCCATGGATGGTCACCATCCCCCATCAAGAAGGTCTCAAAGCTCTCTGCTTCTTTCTCAGTCAAAGAACCAACCAGTTCCCCTCCTCCGTCTGGCAGAACTGGTCCTCATCCTTAACAATTTTCCTTCAGCTCCTCCCACTTTCTCCAGACTCGCGGGGTAGCCATGGACCCCAGCTATGCCCCTTTTCATTTGTCTTCCCTGGTAATGCTCCTCAGCTCTTCCTCCGCCATATTTAGACTGTATTGATACTTCTTCCTACACCCATTCTGATCTCGTCAATTTCATTAACTTTGCCTCTAACTTCCCCTCTGTGCTTAAATTCGCTTGGTCCATTGCTGACAACTCTCTCTGCATTCTTGATCTCTTTGTCTCCACTGTCAACCAACGTACTGATCCCCATGCTTATCTTCACTAAACCTTCTCCCAGACTACCTCCTGTAAACATGCTGTTTCCATCACCTTTGCCACATCTGTTCTCAGGATGGGGCTTTGCTTTCCAGAACATCAGAGATGTTCTCCTTCAAACAATGGGCTTTCCCATTCTACTGTCGCTGCTGTCCTCACCCAGATCCCCTCTATTGTACAGCTGCACTCATCTCATCATCCTGCCGCCTTAGCAGTGATAAATTCCTCTTGTCCTCACTGACCACCCCATGAGCCTCTGCATCAACACATCATCCTCTGCAACTTCAGCCATCTTCAGAGTGATTCTGCTGCTAAACGTGGCTCCTCCCCGAGTCCTGCGCCCCTTCCCTTTCTCCAATGGCCCACTCTTCCCTCCTAACAGATTCCTTCCTCTCCAGCCCTTCACCCTTCCTATCCGCCTGGCTTCACCAATCACTTTCCAGCTATCCTCTTTCCCCTCCCCCTACCTTTTTTATTCAGGATCTCCCCCTTTCCTTTCAGTCCTGATGAAGGGTCTGGGGTTTTGGCCTGAATTATCGATAGCTTACCCTTTTCCATAGATGCTCCCTGACCCGCTGAGTTCCTCCAGCACTTTGTGTGTGTTGATTTGGATTTCCAGCATTTGCAGACTTTCTGGTGTTTATGCAAAGCCTCGTCATTGGCTGCCTGGCCATGTGAGGTAACTTTGAGTGACAGTTGCCCAATCAGGAAGTGTGTGCTTGGGTAAGTTCCTTATTTTTGACCAAACAGTAAGGGTTTGAGAATTGAGGAAGTAAAATGCTGCCTGCTGCAGTGACACAAACAAACTCAACAAGGGGCATCCTCTCCTTTTCCACAGTGCTGTGCCAGCCTCTGGTAAATGCTTCCCCTCCCAAAACAGTACGTTGCTTGCGTTCAGCAGCACCTTCAGCACGAGGCAGCAGGCCGTGCTGGGACCAGTCCCAAGCTGGAATCTTCCAAACTGATAACAAGGAGATGTTGAAGCGGGTGAAAGTCATGAGTCAGCTTCAGGGCAGAACTCAAGTAAGGTGTGGCCCCTGTCGGTGGAGTGACGTCCTGGGGTAACAGATCGTGGAAGATTGTTGGGCTGAAGAAGCTCATAGGGGATGAGGGGATGAGCTTCGGACATTTTGCTAAGGTAATGTTTTAAGTATCTGACATGAAGGGGTGGGGCAGGCCTGTGGTGCTGCAAGCCGAGAGATTGTGACTGATGGGTTTTGACTGTTTCGGCCAAAACCCTCGTGTCTGCAGTTCTGGCCACTGCATTACAGGGATGATATGGAGCCTTTGAGAGGATGCAGATGGGCTTTCCTGAATTAGGGAATACAAGCTATTTGGAAAGGTTGGACTAACTTAGCTCATTTTCTCTGGAGCAGCCAGGGTCAGGGCTGAACACAAAGTACCACAGATGCTGTGGTCCAATCAACAGGTACAAAAGCTGGATGAACTCAGCAGTCGGGCAGCATCCGTGGAAAAGGGTCAAGGGTAGCCTGATACAAGTTTATAAAATGGTGACCGGGTAGACTGTCAGTCTTTTTCTCAGGGTGTAAATGCCAAGTAATGGAGAGGTGAGAGGGGAAGGAAGTTTAAATGAAGTTTATGAAACGATTGTTTTTTTTTAAACACGGAGTGTTGGGTGTCTGGAATGTGCTGCTGGGGGTGGTGAAGGAAGCAGGCTCAATCACAACATTTAGACTGGTGCATAAACATGCAGGGACCGTGCAGACCATCTGCAGGAGGCTGTCAACTGTAAATTGACATCCCAGTCAGGACAGACATAACGGGTCATAAAGCCTTTTCCTGTACTGTTCTGTGTTCAATCTAGAGTTGAGAATTTAGATAAAAATGATAAACTGTTATTTTGATGAGCTTTTGTCGGTCAGAGTCAACCATGGATGTTGCATCCTAGCTGTCTGGGTACGCAAGCCCGGGCAGTACAATAGGGAGAGCGAGCTGTTGCCCATGCAGCAAGTTCCCGCTCTCCACACATCTGGTAAATCCAAAGGAACGTCAGAGACCAATATAGACTGGCACCAGCAGCATCACAGGAGTTGCCAGTCAGCGTCAAACTCAAAGTAGGACTGCCTGAGGGACTCCAGCTCTGGATTTCCCCTCGGGGTTTACTCCCGAAGCCTTCCGCGTGAGTGGGTATACCTGCAAGGCAGCGGAGGTTTGAGAGCAGAATTTTCCTTCTCCTCGATGAGCTGCTAATCACAACTGATGAGCCCCATTTGCCTGAAGTGACTGGTTTTATGGCGCCAGTAGCCCTTCCTTGCCCTTTCTCCTGACTGTAGAAACGGTTCTGTCGGACTTGGTAGCTAAGCCAGTCGTGAAGGTCAGGAGCTGGACTTGGTTGTCAGAGTATATTTGAGTTGAAAACCATCGGGAGTTTGTCCCACCACCACACCCGGCTATACAACCTTAAGGAGCCTTTTTAAGTCAGTGAAATATTTGAATCATTAAAATATAAGATGCTAGGGATCAGTCAGCATCCTCAAGGGCACACGGCACAGAGCAGAAAGTGGAGGTTTAGTTTATGGAGCAAGCATTAGAGGCCTGATGTACACTGCTAAAGGGTCCAGACCACAATGATGACTGTCTGCTTTGCTCTGCAGATGCTGTCTGACTGGCTGAGTTCCTCCAGCTCTTTGCACGATTCTGGCATCTGCAGCCTCTTGTGCATTTGTTGAACTGGCCTCACGCAGGGGAAAGGCCTTCGCATTGCACTAAACAGGTGTAGAGGTAGACCAGGATGAAAGACTGGGTACTGGGGTTATTGGTCAGGGATTGGATCGATGCCTCTTTTAGACAGGAGGGTCATTGGGGTTTTAGATGGGGGTGGTTGTCAGTCTGAGCCTGGTGTTGGTTGGTGAGTGTTAGTCAGGTTCGCTGATAGGGAGATGGTGATTTGGCTTTCAGAGGTTATGGTTTGCCTGCTGTGAGGGTATGTTAGATTAAAATGGTATGGTAGTGGGTGGGTTGTTGGGTGACCTTGCTGGTGGGTGTGGTGTAGTGTTCACTAATATTTGGCTGTACAACATCCCAGATGGAGATAAGAAGATAAACGAGATAAAGGTATTACAGGAGTGATACTAGCACTTATAGAAGATTGGCTGACTGGCAGAAGGCAAAGAGTGGGAAATTCAAACAACACACACAAAATGCTGGTGGAACACAGCAGGCCAGGCAGCATCCATAAGGAGAAGCACTGTCGACGTTTCGGGCCGAGACTCTTCGTCAGGACTAACTGAAAGGAAAGATAGTAAGAGATTTGAAAGTAGTGGGGGGAGGGGGAAATGCGAAATGACAGGAGAAGACTGGAGGGGGTGGGATGAAGCTAAGAGCTGGAAAGGTGATTGGCAAAAGTGATACAGAGCTGGAGAAGGGAAAGGATCATGGGACGGGAGGCCTCAGGAGAAAGGGGGGGGGGGTGGAAGCACCAGAGCGAGATGGAGAACAGGCAGAGTGATGGGCAGAGAGAGAGAGAAAAAACAAACAACTAACTATGTCAGGGATGGGGTAAGAAGGGGAGGAGGGTGTGGTGAACTATGTGCCTGTCGGGACACGCCCCTGCTGACTGCTCCTGTGGCTCCTCCCACAGGCCCCTGTATAAAGGAGACCTGCGGCCTGAAGATCGGCCTCAGTCTCCAGGACCTTGTATGATAGACACTCACTCCTGGTTCCTTCTTCCAGTCAATAAAAGCCGATATCTCGCCTACGTCTCAGTGTGAGTTATTGATGGTGCATCAGAGGGGCATTAACGGAAGTTAGAGAAGTCAATTTTCATGCCATCAGGTTGGAGGCTACCCAGCCGGTATATAAGGTGTTGTTCCTCCAACCTGAGTTTGGATTCATTTTGACTAGAGGAGGCCATGGATAGACATAACAGGATGGGAATGGGACGTGGAATTAAAATGTGTGGCCACTGGGAGATCCTGCTTTCTCTGGCGGACCAGTGGAGTTCCACGGGGGTTAGTGTTGGGACCGCTTCTTTTCATGTTACGTGTTAATGATTTAGATGGCGATATTGATGAATTTGTGACGATACAAAGATAGGTGGAGGGGCAGGTAGTGTTGAGGAAGCAGGGAGGCTGCAGAAGACGGATTAGGAGAATGGGCAAAGAAGTGGCAGAAAATGTACGGTCATGCACTTTAGTAGAAGGAATGAAGTCATAGACTGTTTTCCAAATGGGAGAAAATTGAAAGTTCAGAGGTGCAAAGGGACGGGAGTCCTCTTCCAGAGTTCCCTAGAGGTTCATTTACAGGTTGAATTGGTTGTGAGGAAGACATTTGCATTTTGAGAGGACTAAAAGCAAGGATGTAAGGCTGCACTTGGAGTATTACGAGCAATTTTGCACCCCTTATCTCAGAGAAGATGTGCTGGCATTAGAGAGAGTCCATAGGAGGTTTACAAGAATGACTGAAGTGATGAAAGGGTTAACATATGAGGAGTGTTTGGCTCTGGTACTGTACTCATTGGAGTTCAGAAGAATGGAGGATTTCATTAAAGCCTATCAAATATTGAAAGACAGAGTGGATGTGGTGGATGTTTCCTATAGTGGAGGAGTCTAAGACCAGAGGCCACAGAGATGACGAGGAATTGCTTTAGCCAGAGGGTGCTGAATCTGTGGAAATGATTGCCACAGACAGTTGTGGAGGCCAAGTCCCAAGACCTAGGGTATATTTAAAGTGGGGTTTAGGTAGTCAAGCACAAGCCCAGGCAGGTGATGCACCATCAATAACTCACACTGAGACGTAGGCGAGATATCGGCTTTTATTGACTGGAAGAAGGAACCAGGAGTGAGTGTCTATCATACAAGGTCTTGGAGACTGAGGCCGAGCGTCAGGCCGCAGATCTCCTTTATACAGGGGCCTGTGGGAGGAGCCACAGGAGCATTCAGCAGGGGCGTGTCCCGACAGGCACATAGTTCACCACAGCAGGTCTATTACCTTGCTGGTTGAACCCTCACAGAGGATCTCCCTCCTTCAGTGCCAGCACCTGCTTGGGCCCAAACCAGCCTAGCGATGACCCTGGACCCTCAGCCTGCTGCCTGCTATGCTGTATGTCCAGGCTCCTCACTATACTGCTAAGTCAGGCCCATGGAGGAGTTTCAATAATCTTTTGCTATCACATAGAAATTGGACTGCCTAGTACACATTGTAAAATGAAAGCAGAAAATGCCAAAAACACAGCATCATCTGTGGAAAGAGAAGGTGATTTTGTGTTAACAATGCCATTCATCTATCAGCCAAAATTTATCCCACCATTGCTGCTGTTAACCCATTAAGAACCCCTTATCTCCATGGCAACTCTAACCTTGGCCTATTCCAGACATTCCCTTTGTACCATCCATCACCAACCAAGTTAAATTGAACAGCTTTCCTCTCTTCCCCAGTTCTAACAGGCTTTCCAGCTTTTCTGGAGTTTGTCTTAGATTTCCCGCATCTACTTTAAATTTTATTTCAAACACTAATGCAATGCTACTGAATCTAATCTCTCAACTAAATTCACGGAACTTAAACATAATCGCAAGAAACTTTCACTTACATTGCACCTTTTGCGTAACCATGAAATATCTAATGGCCTTGTTAAGGCAGAGGTTGATAGATTCTTGATTAGTCAGGACTTGAGGGGATACGGGGAGAAGGCAGGAGATTGGGGCTGAGAGGGAAAATGGGTCAGCCCTGAGGAAATGGCAGAGCAGACTTGGCCTAATTCTGTTCCTCTATTTTATGATTTTACAATCTGACTCCTAGTTAATTCTAGGAGTCCTAGTCACTTTTGTACTAGGGCAAGATGATAGCCAGTCTGAACTCGGAATCAAAAGTGCGACAATGAGAAATAACTAATGGCAGTCCAGACAATAAGTGCTTCAGAGACTGGGACAATTGTTCTGTTCACCTGGGGCCAATTGCTCTTTTACGTCTGTCTAAGAAGGCAAACTGGATCTGAGCTTAACATTTAATCTGACAGGCAGCATCTTGGACAGTGTTGGGGTATCACTTGAATTCCAGCTCGGAGTCTTACCCCAGCGTGCTCTGATTCACGGAAACAGGAGCTGCAAGCAGGTAAATGGGTGGGCTAGCGGTTGATTGAAATGTGTGTGATACAGCAAGATCTCTTCATTCCTGAGGGATGTGTTGCTTGCACTGATTAGAGACGTGGTGTTTTTAATTGCCAGTTTATTTATTATTTCTGGGACCAGCTTGCCCGAAGAGATTAGGTGTTAGTGAGAGGAGTTAATTTAGTGTGGTGAATTTCCAAGTAAACATTAGTTTTGAATGGAAAAGAAGAGAAAAATATCACACAACTACAGAACATCTAAGACATGGAACTGCCTGTCAACCCTGGATTCTTTTAATGTGGAATGGATTTGTAATGAAGATGGAAATTTTCATTAAAAGATGATAATATTGGGGAAATAGTTATGTAGAATTTTCACTGGGTAGTGCTTGGTTTCTTTGGCACATTTGGCAAGTGCTAGTGCTCTTTGTGATCTTCTGTGCTGACTAGTAGTATCGTACCAGTGACAAACCCCACTCGAGCTGTGTCAATGAAACCTAGTGTCATGGTAGGTTTCTGCTAATTGCGCTGCGTTTGGCCTTTGAGGGGGCTCTTCAAATTACACTTTTGTAAATGGTGCAAATAGATTAACAGCCATCTTTTAAAATGTTTGAGATATTAAGCATGGCTTCCGTTACGGAGATGATGAGTGGGCAGTGATAATGCAGTACTAGTCCTGTAGACATTTGTTATTCATTCGTTGATGGTACTTTGACGAAGTGCAGGCTTTGCAAGTTCTTTGAATAAAATAGCGCAATAATTTCTGAAATCAATGTTTCTGTACTTAATCATTCCACTGTAAGGCATATCTGTGTTTGTGTTCCAATGATCAGTAAACGTGCTTGAAATCCAGTCCCAGTCAACCTTTAAACCAGAAAATTTGCACACCAGGTCAATTGAGTATAAAGTAGTTTTGTGATTCCTTTGTGGGACTTACCTTCTACATTGGAGTGGCAAACACCGAAAGTCACAGAATTAATTGGCGTGAGGAAGACTCAATGGGGTTCTGTTGTTGGTGAGAGTGGTAGTGTGTCAGGAATGTGGTACAATCTTCCCACCACCACCGGGTATTTGGGTCTTAGCATCCCGTGCACATGCACAGGAGCTCGTGAGGTGATAAGGAGAAAAGGGAAGCTGAGGGTAGGCCTTGACTTCCGGGATCAAAAACACAACGAGTGCAGCACGCTTTGAACTGTGCTGAAAGACGGCCGCCTCTCTCCCGCTCGGAGTGGGCGGTGTTTCCGTTCACCTTGTGTGGAGATTTCTGCTTCTGAGTGCAGAGCGACACTGGTTAGGGGCGCAAGGGTTAGACTCCGAGTGGAATATGGTCCTGCAGTGTAAGGGGTATTGGGGCATTGATTTACAGGCGCTGGGGTGTGCCGAGGGAGACGGGTGTTCCTGTAGCATGAATTGCAACAAGTTAGCAGGCAGGTCTGACAAGTTATTAAGAATGTAAATGGTGTGCTGGCTCACTGGAAGGGCTTGGTGTTAAAGAATTGGACGTTTTAGAATCAGGATCTTGTTCAATATCAGTGGCTATTGTTTTGCAGCAGCAGTAAAGAGCAATATGCAAATAATATGATAAATTACAGCAGGAAATATGTACAAAATGAAATTAAGCAGTGCATAAAAAGGACAAAAATTGTGAGGTATTGTTCATGGATCATTTAATTGTCCATTCAGATATCTGAAGGCAGAGGGAAAGAAGCTGTTCCTAAAAACGTTTTTGTTACAGTCAGTTAGGCTACACCTGGAATACTGGTTATTCCAGTACAGTCAGTGAGGCTACACCTGGAATACTGGTGTATTCTGGTACAGTCAGTGAGGCTACACCTGGAATACTGGTTATTCCAGTACAGTCGGTGAGGCTACACCTGTGGAATGCTGGTGTATTCCGGTACAGTCAGTGAGGCTACACCTGTGGAATACTGGTGTATTCCGGTACAGTCAGTGAGGCTACACCTGTGGAATACTGGTGTATTCTGGTACAGTCAGTGAGGCTACACCTGGAATACTGGTTATTCCGGTACAGTCAGTGAGGCTACACCTGTGGAATACTGGTGTATTCTGGTACAGTCAGTGAGGCTACACCTGGAATACTGGTTATTCCGGTACAGTCAGTGAGGCTACACCTGTGGAATACTGATGTATTCTGGTACAGTCAGTGAGGCTACACCTGGAATACTGGTTATTCCAGTACAGTCGGTGAGGCTACACCTGTGGAATGCTGGTGTATTCCGGTACAGTCAGTGAGGCTACACCTGTGGAATACTGGTGTATTCCGGTACAGTCAGTGAGGCTACACCTGTGGAATACTGGTGTATTCCGGTACAGTCAGTGAGGCTACACCTGGAATACTGGTTATTCCAGTACAGTCGGTGAGGCTACACCTGTGGAATGCTGGTGTATTCCGGTACAGTCAGTGAGGCTACACCTGTGGAATGCTGGTGTATTCCGGTACAGTCAGTGAGGCTACACCTGTGGAATACTGGTGTATTCCGGTACAGTCAGTGAGGCTACACCTGGAATACTGGTTATTCCAGTACAGTCAGTGAGGCTACACCTGGAATACTGGTGTATTCTGGTACAGTCTGTGAGGCTACACCTGGAATACTGGTTATTCCAGTACAGTCGGTGAGGCTACACCTGTGGAATGCTGGTGTATTCCGGTACAGTCAGTGAGGCTACACCTGTGGAATACTGGTGTATTCCGGTACAGTCAGTGAGGCTACACATGTGGAATACTGGTGTATTCTGGTACAGTCAGTGAGGCTACACCTGGAATACTGGTTATTCCAGTACAGTCGGTGAGGCTACACCTGTGGAATGCTGGTGTATTCCGGTACAGTCAGTGAGGCTACACCTGGAATACTGGTTATTCCAGTACAGTCAGTGAGGCTACACCTGGAATACTGGTGTATTCTGGTACAGTCAGTGAGGCTACACCTGGAATACTGGTTATTCCAGTACAGTCGGTGAGGCTACACCTGTGGAATGCTGGTGTATTCTGGTACAGTCAGTGAGGCTACACCTGTGGAATACTGGTGTATTCCGGTACAGTCAGTGAGGCTACACCTGTGGAATACTGGTGTATTCTGGTACAGTCAGTGAGGCTACACCTGGAATACTGGTTATTCCAGTACAGTCGGTGAGGCTACACCTGTGGAATGCTGGTGTATTCCGGTACAGTCGGTGAGGCTACACCTGTGGAATACTGGTGTATTCCGGTACAGTCAGTGAGGCTACACCTGTGGAATACTGGTGTATTCCGGTACAGTCAGTGAGGCTACACCTGGAATACTGGTTATTCCAGTACAGTCGGTGAGGCTACACCTGGAATACTGGTGTATTCCGGTACAGTCAGTGAAGCTACACCTGTGGAATACTGGTGTATTCCGGTACAGTCAGTGAGGCTACACCTGGAATACTGGTTATTCCGGTACAGTCAGTGAGGCTACACCTGTGGAATACTGATGTATTCCGGTACAGTCAGTGAGGCTACACCTGTGGAATACTGGTGTATTCCGGTACAGTCAGTGAGGCTACACCTGGAATACTGGTGTATTCCGGTACAGTCAGTGAGGCTACACCTGGAATACTGGTTATTCCGGTACAGTCAGTGAGGCTACACCTGGAATACTGGTTATTCCAGTACAGTCGGTGAGGCTACACCTGTGGAATACTGGTGTATTCCGGTACAGTCAGTGAGGCTACACCTGTGGAATGCTGTTGTGCTCCCTGTACATAATTAAAGAACATACTCAGACTGGAGGCAATTCAAAGGAGGTTCATCAAGATAATTCTTGGGATGACAGGGCTGCCCTCTTGAGAGGCTGATCCTGTTAGGTTTGATTTCTTTGGAACTTCGAAGACTCAGTGTTTTCGGACTAGCTTGATCCCCTCTGCCCCTCTCCTGGCACTTCCCCACTATTCCTCTTTTGCTTTGTTCATGTAGTTTTGTAACTTACAGTAATGTTTTGCTGTCCCAAAACAAAACGTTTCATGATATATGTCACTGATATTAAATCTTATTGAAACAGACAATCCGCTAAGGAGCTTAACGGGCTGGATGTCAGTACAGTTTCTCTGGTGGCAGAGTCTCAGATGAGGGGTTATAGTGTCGAAATAGGGACTGGCAATTGAAGTGAGATGAGACGTAATTTCTGCTCACCACGGAGTTGAGGCCTGGCGGATCATTTAACGTGGAGACAGATACATTTTTGAAACGTAGTGGGATTGAGAGCTGTGGGGAAATGGTGCAGAAAAGGAGTCATTGATCAGCTAGTGCTGCAGCCCTGTCTTGTCGTCCCTGCGTGGGTCTTGCACATAGTGTTGGTCTCTGTGCTTAAGGCATGCTTGCTTTAGAGGCAACATGAGGGCTCACAGGGTTGATTCCAGAAATGATTGTCAGAAGCTGAGAAGAGACCTATAAAATAAGGGGTATCAATAGGTCAGAGAGTCCTTTTCCCAGGGTGGAAATTGAAAACACTAGAGGGCATAGGCTTAAGGTGAGGTGAGGGGGAGCTTGAAAGGAGACGTGTGGGGCAAGGCGTTTTAAATTTTAGTCTGGTGGGTGCTGTGAGGGAAGTGGTGGAAGCAGAGAAAGCTAGCTGTATTTAAGGAGCGCTAAGTGTGGAACATGACCAGTCGGGTAATCAATTGCTGAAAATAAGTGTTCATATTTCCCTCCTGGGCACAGAGAGCACTGAAGCGTCAGAGTTTTATTTATTTTTCTCTGGACAAGGCCTGTTTTTACCAGCACAGCCCCAGGTTTGAGAAGGAATCGGTGCTACGATGCAATGTCACTCAGTATGACAGGGAACCACAACCCGGACTCGTTTGCAAAGTCCCACCACAAACCACCAACCTGTGGTTTGAAGGCAGCAGAGCGTGGCGTTTTATAGTCATTATGTTGTCCAGGCAATACAGTAGTGGTGTACATCTCTGTACAAAGCCTCAATGCCACTCATAAGCAACACACTAAGCACTTGAGGGTCAGGTCAGGAAAATGGACTGAGGTTTCAGGTTGGGACCTGAGAGCTAACAACTGTGGGTTGCTAGTTGATCCAGCCAACTGGTCACTGCATATTTCCAGCATCTGCAATTTCTTGGCATAGAGCACTGCGGCACAGAAAAACAGGCTCTTCCGCTCACTGGCCCATGCCAACCTGATTTTTCCATTACTCCCATCTACCTGCACCGGGACCATACCCCCCTTACCAGGTAGCAATCCAAACTTCTCTTAAATGTTACAATTAAACCTGCATCTTCCACTTTCACTGGCAGCTCGTTCCACACTAACATCATCCTCTGAGTGACGCAGTTGCCCCTCAAATTCTCCTTAAATAAGCTACTAATAAGTACTGATAGCTGATAAGTACTAATGAATAAGTTTCAAAACCTGGGCCTCTGTACTCCCTCTGCAACTGGATCATTTATCAGGAGACCACAGTCAGTGTGGATCAGAGATAACATCTTCTCACTGACAGTCAACACAGGGGCACCTGTAGGACACATGCTTAGCCCACTGCTCTGCTCTCTCTACCCTCATAACTGCCTAGGTGCAGTTTAAACACCATCTGTAAGTTCACATCTGTTGTGGACATCGGGGAGGCTTATAGAAGTGGGATAGATCGACTGGTTGAGTGATGTTGCAGAAATATTCTTGCACTCAACATCAGTAAGACGAAGAAATTGATTGTGGACTTCAGGAAGGAGAAGTTAGGAGAGCACACCGGACTTCATTGAGGGGTTGGCTGTGGAATGGGTGAGCTGCTGCCAGTTCCTGGGTGTCAACATCTCGGATGATCTGCATACTGATGTAATCATTCCAGCAGCCATACTTTGGGAGTTTGAGGAGATTTGGTCAAAGACTTGCAAATTTCTATAGCTGTACCATGGAGAGCATTATAACTGGTTGTATCGCTTCTGGTACAGGATTGCAACTCAGCCAGCCCGATCATGGGGACTAACCTCCTCACCATCGAGGACAGGTTCAAAAGGCAGCGTCTTCAGAAGATTGCAACCATCTTTAAGGAGCTTACCATCCAGGACATGCCCTCTTCTCGTTTCTAGCATCAGGTCTATCCGCTGATCCAGTTTTGAGTCGGTGGTAAGAAAGACACTGTTAGAAACATAGAAAACCTACGGCACAATACAGGCCCTTCAGCCCACAAAGTTGTGCCGAACATGTCCCCACCTTAGACATTACTAGCTTACCCATAGCCCTCTATTAGCATTTATTTTGAGAGGACTAGAATATAAAAGCAGGCATGTAATGCTGAGGCTTTATCAGACATTGATCAGACCACATTCGGAGAATTGTGAGCAGTTTTGAGCCCCTTGTCTAAGAAAAACTGTGCCGGCATCGGTGAGGGTCCAGAAGTGGTTCACATGAATGATCCCAGGGATGAAGGAGTTTACATCTGAGAAGTGTTTGATGGCTCTTGGCCTGTACTCATGGGAATGAGTGGGGATCTCATTGAAACCTACTGAATATTGAAAGGCCTAGATAGAGTGGATGTGGAAAGAATGTTTCCAATAGTGGGGGAGTCTAAGACCAGAGGGCACAGCCTCAAAATAGTGGGCCGCCCATTTAGAACAGAGATGAGGAGGAATTTCTTTAACTAGAAGATAGTGAATCTGTGGAATTCATTGCCACAGGCAGCTGTGGAGGCCAAGTCATTGAGTATATTTAAAGCAGAGGCTGATGGGTTCTTGATTGGAGGTTTGAGGGAGAAGGCCGAGGAGTGGGGTTGAGAGGGATAATAAATCAATCATGATGGAGTGGCAGAGGAGATTTGATGGGCTGAATGGCCTAATTCTGCTCCTTTCTTATCCATATTTTTATTGTAATCAGTAGTAAATTTATATGTATTACACGGTACAACTGCTACAAAACAAGTTTCACAGACCATTTCAATGATTATAAACTTGGTTGTAAATCGGATTCTGACTCCCAGTTCTAGTCTGGCCCAGCCTGAAGGCCTGTTTGCGTTCACCCTATCGACACCCCTCATTCTTTTGGATTTCTCAGATCTCCTGTGCTCCATGAATCTCTCATGCAGGCTCCGAGCACTGGGCACTCTCCTGCACACAGTACCCAGCTAAGCCACAACTGACACTTAGGCTTCATTTGAAATTCACTGCGAACTTTGATTGTTTTTACCAATTCAAACTAAGTGCTCATTATAGTCGCAGTATAAACACTCCAGATGCCAAGTGTTCGAAGAGGATGCAGGATCTGGGCTCTGCAGAAGCTGAATTTTGGTCTTCAGAGTGGATGGAGACAGAAATAAGTTTAAGTTCATTAAATTTTTATTGCAATTGTTTGGCTCTGGGGTGAATTACAAAGCATACACAATTAATTATGCAGAGTAGTGAGCAGAGTGATTTTGGTTGAATCTGATTATGAAGTTTATTATTATAGATTTTATTCCATCTATTGCTGACAGAAGTACTTTATATAAACAATATCATTAATTGATCCTCTTCCTTCAACCTTCAGTTATGGTCGGGCAAGGCAATCGTTCACTTACCAAGACAAAAGAGATTAATAGTCAGAATTATAGAGCCTTGCATACAGAAGGTTCATTCAGCCCACAAAGCTTATACTGGAATCATGAAAGAACTGTTTAATTTGTCCAGTTATCCTGCTCTTTCCCCAGAGTCTTCCAGTTTTCCTTGAATGAATCAGTTTCTCCTAATTTCCATCCTAAATCTACTGCTGAGAATCTTTAGGCTATCACCTAGTTCTAGTGTCACTTCCCAAAAGAAACAGCTTTCCTGCGCCTGTCTTTATTTATTTAGAGATACAGCATAGTAACAGGCCCTTGGGCCAACTAACACACGTTTGAATGCACGCGTGGGACTCCGCTGACCCGCGTTTGAATGCGCCTGTGTGACCCCGGCTGACCTGCGTTCGAATGCGCCTGTGTGACCCCGGCTGACCTGCGTTCGAATGCGCGCGTGACCCTGGGTGACCCGCGTTCGAATGCGCGCGTGTGACCCCGGCTGACCTGCGTTCGAATGCACCCGTGTGACCCCGGCTGCCCCGCATTCGAATGTGCGCATATGACCCCGCTGACCCCATTCAATCTTTCAACATTTAAATCTTTTTTTTGTTCAAAGTGATCTCACATTCTACTCCATCTGCTACACCGTCACCAACTCACTTAAGCTGTCTATTTTCCTCTGTAGATTCTTCACATCTTCAGCACAATTTTGCTTTTCCATTCAAGCAAACTTATATGTGCTACTCTTGGTCCCTTCTTCCAAGTCATTAACGTATGTCATGAACAGTTACTGATTCCTGCAGCACTGCACTCACCACTGACTGCCAACCGGAATAATACCCAACTCTCTGCCTTTTCTGGTTAACCAGCCCACTATCCATGTTATGCTGTACAATACCCTCAACTCCATGCATCTGTTGTGGTCTCTAGAGGTATAGTTCATTTATATATATTTCTTGTGTGAGTTAGTTTTGATTCAATTTCAAGTATGACAGAAGAAAGGTATCTTCATTCTTTATTTGCATTTGAAACAGCAATATCTTTTCACAGCAGAAACCTCTTATTAAAAACCCTGAAGAAAGCTTCTGCCTTTGGTGATTTTGGAGAAGTTGTTTAGCTTGTTGTGTAGCTGCGTATTGATGCACAGTAAGGGCAGTAGAGTGGAAAGATAACTCGTCTTCAGAGGCATCACCCATGGACTGGAGTTGTGTCTGAACGCTGTAGATGATGTCAGCTTCTGACCTGAGCAACATCAATCTCCAAGAGCTGGAAGTCACGTCAGAATATGGCTCATTGGTTGTGCCTTTGTGATGCTGAGACAGAACCCCAGTTAACGTAGCTGCAGCAAGAGGTCACGCCAAAGCTGAAGTGGCAGGAAAGAGCAGTGGCAAGATGTTGAAATGAAATGGAGAGAGTGTGTAGACATGGAGAGATCAGGTATGGACATGGAAAGAACATTGTCAAAGAAAAGCATTAAGCTGAGGCTGCCTGTAGAGAGGCAAAGTGTATGGTGCAGCAGCAGCTTAGTGGTGAGTGGAGAACTGGAATCAATCATGCTTTGCTGTCACGATAGCCAATGCATCTTACTAAACTATATGTCCAGATACATTTTGGCTGTAAATAAAATCAGTGCTGCAGCTCCGTCTAGACCATTTAGCCAGCATGTCTTTCACATATTGACAGTCAGGGTGTACAGCAGCTAAGACCCACAAAGCCCCCTTTAGCAGTTCCACTCCAGCCAAGAGATGCCAAAGACATGGACAGACTGAACTTCCATCCACCCCAGGACACATTTGTTTGGCAGACCAGTCTCCCCAGTGCTCTCATTCAGGGTCTTTCAGTACATTAGATTTGGCTTGGTATCTAATTCAGCGAGACCTACTCACAGCAGAGCTAAAGTGTTTGACAACCGGTTATGTGTCAGGTTATGGGAGGACCAAATCTCAAACCTAGCAAAGAGCTTCACCTTCTCTGTCAGGGGCTTGGTGGGGAGTCACTGCAACGTCAAGAAAGGTTAGAACATTAATAATTCAGCTGAGGGTTTACAAATCACAAATGAGTGAAAATCTGCAGTTGCTGGAAATCCAAGCAACACACACTCAATGCTGGAGGAACTCAGCAGGCCAGGCAGCATTTTGTGTGTGTTGTAAGGGCTTACAAATGTGGCAAAGACTGTAGAAGTGCTGTGGCTTTCCACAGGCAATCGAAGAAACTCTTGTCAGCAGACTCTAACTTCCCAAAGCTCACATGCAGAACCTTCTGAGCTTCTAGGTCTGGCTGTTGTTGGAATGACAAGCTGCAGAACATCAGGGTTACCTACTAGGACTGTCTTTCTTGGCTACAACCCTGTAGTGGAGAAACTGCTGAGGAATATGCAAGAACAGTGGATAACTGAAGGATTTCAGTCTAAAATAAAGCGTTATGCCCCTTATCCACCACTTTCATTCTGAGTGCACTTCGGCTGCTGTCACGCTGAATAAGAGAGTTTGTGCTCTCACCTCCTGGCCACACCTCTCTCAGAGCAAGGCTTCCAGCAAAACCGCGGAAAACCAGAACCCCTATCAGCTGTCATAGAAAACTCTAGCAGACAACGCCCTGTCCATAAAAACAACCTTACCCCTTCAGGAGAAGAGAAATTCTGCTTGCAAACTGGTGATGTTTTCTACAGGAGCACTCAATGTGTTTCAAATGTAAAGTTATCATACACTGCACCGGGTGCAATGGCACATACCAGTACTTCAGGGCCAGTGCCTTGAGCTGTTACTGGTTCCAGCACTCTTGCAGCAGGGCGCAGCAGCGAGCCAGCTCAGCATCCATCAGGCGTTACTTCCTCGCGCACAGAGATATGCAGCGGAGGCTTCCAAGGCAAATCCTGCTCTGTCTGCGCAGCATCTACCCGAAAGGTCATCCTGCGCAAAACATAAAGGCTTATTAGATGATCAGAGCAATGCGTTACTGGTGAAGTCAACACTCTTTGGCATATTCAGTATTCATAGTTCTGTTTCCCCATGCACTCTAAAGCCATGTTGTGGAATATCAGAAATTGTCAGAAGAAAAGCCAGAGGATTTTTCTTGGGATTAATAGGAGGCGAGGTCTACCTACCCTTGCCAGCCCTCATTGAGTGTGACCGTATTCCCAACAACAGGGATGAATCCCAACTCCTGAAGCTGCACACTGTCATTCATATTCAGATTCAGAATCTTCAGGATATAGCTGGCGAGATTTCCCTACTTGACTCTTCTGCTGAGATTGACCTGTTGCTTGCCAGAGACACCGGGAGCAGCACAGGCTCGGGTTACGGTGGGTGAAGTTGGCCTCACTGGTGCTCACCGTCCACTGTCAGCACATCTAAGTCATTTCAGACCCTGTGAGAATAGGATCTGTATGAAAGAGAAGCAAACCAAACGCCCAGGTGTTCTTACCTCTGCTCAACCAGAGTCAGGCAAGCTGATCCTCTGTCACTTGGAAAATGAGTCTGAGCTGGCATCTTCCATCAAAGGTGAGGTCTTCCTTTAAATCATGAACAAACAGTTTTGAAAAAATGAGTCCAATAGTCAGACAGCTTCCCTTCCTTTCCACTCTCCATGATAACTCCTACCAAACAGAGAGCAGGCCCTCAGTTGATGTGTGTCCCTCAATCACACATTGAGAAGGAAACCAGAAATGAAAGATCATTGTGCAGAGCTCATAGAGACAGCCTTCAGGAACAATTGTACTGAGTTAGTGCCTCCACCAGATCCCAACAAAGAAAACTGGTATTTGCCCAACTTTTGGTGCTTACCACCCCAGAAACTTGCACAAATATGAATTGTCCTTGATTAGAGTGCTCAATTCAAAGGCAAATCACCGAATCATGCATCTTGTGGGGTTCAGACCTCAATAATGGTCTGCTTGGGGTCTCGTGTGCTTTGGAACTGTGTCTGTCGCTGTGATGGGAAACACCGTGAGTGTGCTGATGCCCTGAAATCCTCTATGGAAAACTGCTCTAAGCAGACTGGTTGCGAATCCACCAGACAATATTACTGAGCACTGGAATGCCTTCAAAGAAACGGTCTACAGTGCTGCCCGGGACACCCTGGGGAAAGTCAAGCACAAGCATCAGGACTGGTTTGATGTGAGCAACCAATCTGTGCAAGACCGTCTAAGAGCTAAGGCAGCTGCACACCAGGCTCTTCCACACCCAAACTCAAGTTCCAATAAACGTGCCTTTTTGAGTGCAAAATCAACTTTGCAGAGGCAGCTCAGAGCTATGAAAGACCAGTGGTGGGCAAACAAGGCCAAGGAGTCACAAGCCTTCGCTGACTGTAATGACTAAAGAAGCTTTATGAAGCAATCAAGGTTGTGTATGGTCCATCAAAATGAGGCACCTGACAACTCCCGAGCAAGGACAGTACATCCATCTTCACTGAGCAACACCAACACCTCACACCTCACAACTCCTGAGCAAGGACAGTACATCCATCTTCACTGAGCAACACCAGCACCTCACACCTCACAACTCCTGAGCAAGGACAGTACATCCACCTTCACTGAGCAACACCTACACCTCACACCTCACAACTCCTGAGCAAGGACAGTACATCCATCTTCACTGAGCAACACCAGCACCTCACACCTCACAACTCCTGAGCAAGGACAGTACATCCATCTTCACTGAGCAACACCTACACCTCACACCTCACAACTCCTGAGCAAGGACAGTACATCCACCTTCACTGAGCAACACCTACACCTCACACCTCACAACTCCTGAGCAAGGACAGTACATCCATCTTCACTGAGCAACACCTACACCTCACACCTCACAACTCCTGAGCAAGGACAGTACATCCACCTTCACTGAGCAACACCTACACCTCACACCTCACAACTCCTGAGCAAGGACAGTACATCCATCTTCACTGAGCAACACCAACACCTCACACCTCACAACTCCTGAGCAAGGACAGTACATCCATCTTCACTGAGCAACACCAGCACCTCACACCTCACAACTCCTGAGCAAGGACAGTACATCCATCTTCACTGAGCAACACCAGCACCTCACACCTCACAACTCCTGAGCAAGGACAGTACATCCATCTTCACTGAGCAACACCAACACCTCACACCTCACAACTCCTGAGCAAGGACAGTACATCCATCTTCACTGAGCAACACCAACACCTCACACCTCACAACTCCTGAGCAAGGACAGTACATCCATCTTCACTGAGCAACACCAACACCTCACACCTCACAACTCCTGAGCAAGGACAGTACATCCACCTTCACTGAGCAACACCTACACCTCACACCTCACAACTCCTGAGCAAGGACAGTACATCCATCTTCACTGAGCAACACCAGCACCTCACACCTCACAACTCCTGAGCAAGGACAGTACATCCACCTTCACTGAGCAACACCTACACCTCACACCTCACAACTCCTGAGCAAGGACAGTACATCCATCTTCACTGAGCAACACCAACACCTCACACCTCACAACTCCTGAGCAAGGACAGTACATCCACCTTCACTGAGCAACACCTACACCTCACACCTCACAACTCCTGAGCAAGGACAGTACATCCATCTTCACTGAGCAACACCAACACCTCACACCTCACAACTCCTGAGCAAGGACAGTACATCCATCTTCACTGAGCAACACCAACACCTCACACCTCACAACTCCTGAGCAAGGACAGTACATCCATCTTCACTGAGCAACACCAACACCTCACACCTCACAACTCCTGAGCAAGGACAGTACATCCACCTTCACTGAGCAACACCTACACCTCACACCTCACAACTCCTGAGCAAGGACAGTACATCCATCTTCACTGAGAAGTCAGAGCACATGAAAAGATGGCAAGAACACTTCCACGAGCTGCTGAACAGACCAGGAACCATCACTGATGAAGCACTAGGCAGAGTACACCCTCGACCCATACTGCTTGATCTAGGTGCTCCCCCTACTCTTCACGAGGTCACCAAAGCCATCAAGCAGCTAAAACCCAACAAATCACCAGGGTCTGACGGTATTGCAGCCAAGATCTACCAGTACGGTGGTAACGCACTGACATCATGCCTGCACCAGCTGTTCGCAAAGTTGTGGGGAGCTGCAGAACTACCACAAGACATCAAAAATGCATCAATCGTGACCATCTACAAGAACAAGGGAGACAAGAGAGACTGCAACAATTACCGTGGCATCTCTCTTCTGTCAGTTGTGGGAAAATGCCTCGCGAATATCATCCTTAGACTCTTGGCATCCAACATCAGTGACAACGTCCTTCCAGAAACCCAATGTGGTTTTCAAACAGACCGTAGTACAGTGGACGTGATCTCCTCACCGAGGCCGCTCCAGGAGAAACGTGTTGAGCAGCAGAGAAGTCTCTATGTCACATTTGTTGATCTAACCAAAGCGTTTGACACTGTTGGTAGAGATGGCCTGTGGAAGCTCCTACCAAAATTTGGTTGCCCCCCACGCCTAACCAACATCATCTGTCAGTTCCACGAAGGCATGGAAGGCCACATCAACATGTGTGGTGAGTTGTCAGACCCATTTCTCATCGGCAGTGGTGTAAACCAGGGTTGTGTTTTGCCTCCTACTCTGTTTGGACTATTCTTCGCTGCTGTTCTTCAGGATGCCACGTCAGACCTGAAGTCAGGGATCTTCCTACAAATGAGGGTTGATGGTGGGCATTGAGAGAAAAAACAAAAGCCAGGGATATTGTGGTGCATGAGGTACAGTTTGCTGATGACTGTGCACTGGTTGGTCACTCTCTCAAAGGCTTACAGGAGATCACCAGTCGCTTTGCCAGTGCAGCCAAAAGCTTCGGGCTGACAATCAGCCTGAAAAAGACGGAAGTTTTGTACCAACCGGCTCCTGGCTCAAGCTACAAAGAACCAACTGTCCTCATTGATGACACTTGTCTCAATGCTGTCGACAAGTTTTGCTACCCGGGCAGCATAATAGCATCCTCAGCTTCTCTGGATGGAGAGATTGAGTCAAGAACCAGAAAAGCTTGCTTTGCCTTTGGTCAGCTGAAAGATCACAGAACATCAGGTTGGCCACCAAGTGCAGGGTGTACAGGCCTGTTGTCATATAAGCCTTGCTATATGGATGTGAGATGTGGTGCCCATATCAGAGTCATTTACGCCAGCTTGACCAACTGCAGCAGCCTCACCTACGTTCTCTGATGAAGATCTCCCGGCGAGACAAGCTCTCCTATACCGAGGTTCTCTCTCGAGCCGGGATGCCAGCAGTTTCAACCTTGGTGATGTCAGCCCAACTGTGCTGGGCCGGACATGTTGTCAGAATGCCTGACGGAAGACTGGCCAACTGTCCAGTGGTACCCGAAAACGAGGAGGCCAGCGACTACAGTACAAGCATGTTCTGCACAGGAGCCTCAGGAAAGCTGACATTGCCCCATCAACATGGGAGGATCTGGCTGAAGATCACTCACAGTGGAGGGACACCATCAGAAAAGGTGTGGACGCTGCTGAGAACAAGCTCATAGCGCTAACAGAGGAAAGGCACAGGAAGCGCCACAACAGAGCTTCTGCCCCTGCTGCCCCTCCAGGCCTCACCTGCCAAGTATGTGGCAAGTAGTGCCTGTCAAGGATCGGCCTGTATGGCCACTCCAGGATGCACATATCAAGCCAATAACTGACTGAAAGGAACTATCATCATCCTATGGGATTGATAGTGAGAGAGATATGGATGGCAGACATCAAACTAATGTTCCCCAGCTTGCTCGTGAGAGAAGTTCATCGAGATTACCTCAGATTCTTGTGGTTTCATGACCATGAACTGGACAACGTGATTCTGGAGTACTGCATGAGCGGATTTGGTAACTGTCCCACACTAGCTGTGGCAATCTACGGCCTCAGCAGGACAGCTATCGATGGAGAGAAAGAATTCAGGACTGAAGCACACAGTGGGACATTCCTGTGTTGACGGTCTGAAATCATTTTCCAGTGCAGAAGAAGCAGTCAGCATGGTGAAAGCAGCATAAGACATGTTGGCACAGTCTAATCTCGGTAAGGTCATGTCCAACAGTGCTGAGGTCATGCAGTGTTTCCCATCTGAAGATCTGGCCGAAGGTCTACAAACTCTTCATCTGGACAGGACCTCCCGTCTGTGCAGCTCAGTCTGGGCCTTCGTTCCTGACACCTTGACTTTCCAGGTGGCTGATACTGGAGGGCCCTTTATGTGTTGTGACGTGTGATTGACTATTAGCAGCTTATTAACCCTCTTAGATCTGCCGCTGCAGTTTGGTATCCCGATCCAGCGACGCTTCACATTCTCAGATGCTTGTCGAGGGAATGTCCTGCCGCCTAAAGAAAAGCATGAGCAATGGTGTTCCCCCCTTCAGGATCTTCAAAGTTTTCAGATTTCAGGAACCTACAACAAATGAAAGAGGTCCGCATCTTCTGCCAACTAAAGCTTTTCCTGAAGGTCAGAGGTGCTGTGGGATTGAGTGAAATTGGATTTATCCTAGACAAGGCGAAGCTTGCTCTGGAGCCAGACCTCACCATAGCAAGGCTTCAACTTGGTGCTGTCGTTATGGCAGTTCAGATTGTAGAGATGATCACCAAAGAGCTGGACACAGAACTAGATGATATCAAGTTCTTAACTGATAGCAAGGTTGTGCTGGGTTATATATTTAACGAAGCAGGGAGATTCTATGTTTGTGTACATTATAAGATCCTACATATTGGGTGAGCAGCCCAGAAGAACCAATGGAACTGATCTCACTCCAGCTGATCAAGCCACAAGAGGGCTCTAAGCTAATTAGCTACCCCTCTCCTCTTGGTTAACTGGCCCAGCATTTCTTGCTGATCATCAACAGGAACATTATCAGCAGGAAACTTCTGCCTTAGCTGACTTTGAGGATGATGTAGACATGCATCATCAGTTGTTGACCAACATCACACATTTATCACCACTCCAACTTGGCAGCGCATGCTTTAAACATTTTTCAACCTGGAAGTTGCTTTCCAGGGCAATTGCCCAGCTCTCACTTACTGCTCATTCCTTTACAGGAGGAGCCAATGACAGCCTTTGCAATGGCTGGCACTTTCGTAAGTAACCCCTCAACCCAGAGCAACCCGATTAGGCAAAGGTTAGGATCCTTGCTGTTTAAAGACAGGTTTATGCAGAGGAAGTGAAGTGCATCACAAAGCAGGGTTCTTTCTCAAAGCAAAGTTAACTTGGTGAACTCTGTCCTGTCTTTGTTCTGAGGGACTACTGCAAGTTGGAGGACGTATTAAACAGGTACAACTCACTTCTGAGGTAATTCACCCAGTTGTCATTTCAGTCAAGCATCATGTCAGCTCTCTGCTCACTAGACATTAGTATGAGCAATAATGTCATCAGGGCTGATATTTTTGAAGTGAGAATTGTTGAAGATCACGGAGACTATCCTTCTTTTGCCAAAGACTCAATGAAATTATCACTTGATTTCTAGTTTCAGTAGTTCCACTTGACATCCGATGGATGCCTTGTGGGAGTGTCCAGCAGGACAGTTCATTTTGTATAAACATCACTTCCTGTATGTAAGTTATTCTTATTGTCATTTCCTGCGTAGGTTAGTTTAAGTTTGGTCTGAAGTGCATGGAATTCATCTCCATCTTTATTTGCTCTTGAAACAGCAATATCTTTTCACAAGTAAAGAGATCTCATTTAAAACCCCTGGAGAAAGGTTCTGTCTTGGGTAATTTTTGAGAAACAGTTTCGCTCTCTGCATAGCTGTGAATAGACGCATGGTAAGGACAGTAGAATATGGATACATCTTTTATGCAGCATCTTATTGAACGCCTTCTGGAAATACAGCATCCACCTGTTCCCCTCCATCTACTGCACTCATTATATCCTCAAATAACTCCAGTAACTTCATCAAACAGGACCCGCACTTTCTGAATCCCTCTTGTCTGTCTGATGGAACTATTTCTATTTTCGCTATTTCTTCCATGGTACTTTCATTGTGCCTTTTCATCATCCTTAAAGTACTAGACAAAGTCGAGCCAGTGGATGTTACTTGCCTGGGTTTTCCGAAGGCCTTTGATAAGGGTTCAAGGCAAGGTTCTGTCAACGAGAGTGGATCAGCCGACTGACAGAAGGCAGAGAGTTGGGATATTGGAGTCCCTTTCAGGATGGCTGCTGGAGTTCCACAGGGGTCAGTGTGGGACCACAACTTTTTACTTTACACATTAATAATCTGGATGAAGGAACAATGTGGCTACGTTTACAGATGATACAAAGATAGGTGCAGGGATAAGTTGTGTGGCAGAGGCAGGGAGTTTGCAAATGGCCTTGGACAGGTCCGAGTCCCAGGAATCGGACCCGGAATGATCCCAGGAGTGAATAATGTTTGAGGAGAATTTGGTGGCTCTGGGCCTGTAGTTGATGGAGTTCAGAAGGATGAGGGAGAATTGAAGACCTGGATAGTGGAGAGGACATCTCCTTTAGTAAGAGAGGCTGGGATCCAACGGCACCACCTTAGTTTTGAGATGAGGAATTAAACCTCTTGGCTGGTTAATCTGCAGAATTTGTTGCCATGGAGGGTCATAGAGGACAAGTCATTGGGTGTGGTTAAGGCAGAGAATGTTGGGGTCTTGATTGATTAAGGGCTTAAAGAATACAGGCAGGAGAATGGGGTTGAGAAAAATATCACCCATGCTTGAATTGTGGAGCGTGTGTTTTGGGCCAAGTGGCTTAATTCTGCTCCTGTTCCTTGTGGTCTTGACTGACCGTGCTGAGTGTTTATCCCTAAACACAAGGGCAGGTGGATGAAGACGCTAATAGACAAATGGATGTGTGATGTTCCAGAATTACTGAAGCGTGGATAAAAGAGGGCAGGCTGCGAAATGAGAGGCATTGGCAATATTTGATGAAGAAACAATAACTGCTCTGATAAGGGATGATATGTTAGAAGCATCATTACAAAGTCTGCAAGGGTTGAAAGAACAAGAAGAGGATTAGGAGTATTCTGTGCACCTCTAAACAGTGTGAGAAAGGCTGGGTTGTCTCCGGGTTTTCTCCCCGTGTCACACGCTGCCTGCGATGGGTTCCAAAGCAATCTTCACAGTGGTCTACTGGAAATTACCGGTGCCTCCCCGGGCTGTGGTGCAGCTGGTCGTGCTGATCCAGGTTCGATCTGCACCTTGGATGCTTCCTGTGTGTCCTCCCCAAGATTGCGTCTTTCTGTCAAATGCTTCATTCTCTTCCCATTATCCAAAGGACTAGCTGGTGGGTTAATTACCCACTGTAAGTTGTAGGCAAGTGGCAACAGGATTCAAAGGCAAGTGGCAAAAGGATCTGAAGGGGTGGTGATGGACGAGTGACAGAAAACACATAGGAAGGTTACAGATGAGCTCTTGCCCTTACAGTCTGCCTGCACTCATTTTCCCTGTAGCTGCAACATTTCGTTCTGTGAGCATTTAACCTCTACCACAGCCGTGGGTACAATCAATCCCATTCCTCTGGTAATGACAGCCAGCAGCTTTGTGGATCTTGTATGCTCTTTGTCCTGGCATCCTCCTCCACCCCCAACACCAGCTCCAGTCTCACCTCTGTTGTCTGCACCCTTTGATGCACCATCAATAACTCACACTGAGACGTAAGGCGAGATATCGGCTTTTATTGACTGGAAGAAGGAACCAGGAGTGAGTGTCTATCATACAATGTCCTGGAGACTAAGGCCGAGCGTCAGGCCTCAGATCTCCTTTATACAGGGGCCTGTGGGAGGAGCCACAGGAGCAGTCAGCAGGGGGTGTGTCCAGACAGGCACATAGTTCACCACATTCACCCCACCTTCGTTTGAAAGAGTCCTCATGTGGCGAAGTTTCTTACAAGTCAAGTCTATCAGGTGGTCGAATCTGTCGCTGCGATCTACGTAGCACTGGCTGTGATCGCATAGATGCTGGCAACATTGGTGATTGCACAGGGGACGGAGGTTGCGCTTGTTCTTGCCCACTAGGCGCCGGTGATCCCTCATGCATGTGCGAGGCGCCTGGTATAAATGCGTACGAAACGCCCGGTATACAAGTGTCGTGAGGAGTCTGTGTAGGGCTTGGTGAGCACGGTGTCACTTCTGGTGCAGGGTTCATAGTTACCGGAGAGCCTTCAGGGTAGTGGTCTGCTGCACCTGCGGGTGCCAGGTCGCGGATGGAGACCGTGTCCTCCCGCCCATCAGGTAAGACCACGTAAGCATACTGGGGGTTCACATGTAGAAGGTGAACCCTCTCTACCAGCAGGGAGTATTTATTGCTCCTCACATGTTTCCGGAGCAGCACTGGCCCCGGGGACGTCAGCCAAACTGGTAGGGTGGTCCCAGTGACAGACTTCCTGGGAAAAGAGAATAGGCGTTCGTGAGGGGTGGCATTGGTGGACGTACATAACAGAGAGCGGATAGAGTGCAGTGCCTCAGGGAGGACCTCCTGCCATCGAGAGACCGGCAACCCTTTTGACTTAAGGGCTAAAAGTGTGGCCTTCCACACTGTGGCGTTCTCCCGCTCCACCTGGCCATTACCCCGGGGATTATAACTCGTGGTCCGACTGGTAGCAATGCCCCTAGCTAGCAAGTACTGGCGCAGCTCCTCACTCATAAAGGAGGACCCTCTATCACTGTGGATATAGCAGGGATACCCGAACAGAGTGAAGAGCTGGCGCAGGGCTTTTATGACGGACGTGGCAGTGGTGCCGGGGCAGGGGATGGCAAAGGGGAACCGTGAATACTCGTCGAAAACACTGAGAAAATAGACATTGCGGTCAGTGGAGGGAAGGGGGCCCTTAAAGTCAACACTCAGTCGCTCAAAAGGGCGGGTGGCCTTGACAAGTTGTGCCGTGTCAGGACGGTAGAAGTGCGGTTTGCACTCAGCGCAAATTTGGCAGTCCCTGGTCATCGTCCTGATGTCCTCCAGGGAGTATGGCAGGTTCCGAGCTTTCACAAAATGGTAAAATCGGGTGACCCCCGGATGGCAAAGTTGTGCATGAAGGGCGTGCAGCTGGTCGAGCTGTGTGCTAGCACATGTTCCCCGGGATAGGGCATCAGGGGGCTCATTGAGTCTGCCAGGCCGGTACAGGATATCATAGGTGTAGGTGGAGAGTTCTATTCTCCACCGCAAAATCTTATCATTTTTGATTTTGCCCCGCTGTTGGTTGCTGAACAGGAACGCAACCGAGCACTGGTCGGTCAGCACGGTGAACCTTTTGCCAGCAAGATAGTGCCTCCAGTGCCTAACAGCCTCCACTATGGCCTGGGCTTCTTTCTCCACCGCGGAGTGCCGAATTTCGGAGCCTTGGAGGGTGCGAGAAAAGAATGCTACTGGTCTGCCTTCCTGATTGAGGGTAGCAGCCAGAGCGAAATCGGAGGCATCACACTCCACTTGGAAGGGAGCGGTCTCGTCCACCACATGCATCGTAGCTTTGGCAATGTCCGCTTTAATGCAGTTGAAGGCCGCGCAGGCCTCAGCAGAGAGGGGAAACGAGGTAGACGACCAGGGGGCGAGCCTTGTCTGCGTAATGGGGGACCCATTGGGCGTAATAGGAAAAAAAACCCAGGCACCGTCTGAGGGCCTTGAGAGTGGTGGGAAGAGGGAGTTCTAACAGGGGGGCGCATACGTTCGGGATCAGGGCCAATAACCCCGTTTTCCACGACATACCCAAGTATAGCAAGGCGGGTGGTTCCGAACACACACTTGTCCCTGTTATAAGTAAGGTTCAGAGCTGCGGCCACTTGGAGAAATCGTTGGAGGTTGGCGTTGTGATCTGGCCTGTCGTGACCACAGATGGTGATGTTATCCAGATAGGGAAGTGTGGCCTTCAGTTGGTACTGGTCCACCATCCGGTCCATTTCCCTCTGGAAGACAGAGACACCATTCGTGACACCGAAGGGGACGCGCAGGAAGTGATAGAGCCTGCCGCCCGCCTCGAAGGCGGTGTAGGGGCGGTCCTCTGGGCAGATGGGGAGCTGGTGATAAGTGGATTTCAGATCTATTGTCGAGTACACCTTGTACTGAGCAATCTGGTTGACCATATCCGCGATGCGGGGTAGGGAGTACACGTCAAGCTGCGTGAACCTATTGATGGTTTGACTATAGTCCACCACCATCCTATTTTTCTGCCCAGTCCGAACAACAACCACCTGGGCCCTCCAAGGGCTTGAGCTTGGCTCAATGATCCCCTCCCTGAGCAGCCGCTGCACCTCCGACTGAATGAAGGCCCTGTCCCCAGCGCTGCACCTCCTGCTTTTGGTTGCCACAGGTTTACAGTCGGGGGTCAGGTTGGCGAACAGCGGTGGGGGAGGGACCTTGAGGGTGGAGAGACTGCAAGTGGTGTCAGTAGCGCAGCTGTCGGCCTGGTGCTGGATGGGATGTGTGTGCCCGTGTGTGTGTGTGTGGTCAGTAGCGGGGTATGTGAAGAAGTCCCACAAAACTGAGGATTCCGGACAGTGAGTGGTGGGAGGGGCCCGTCGTATACCATAGTCACACTTTCGAGATGGCTCTGGAAGTCCAGCCCCAATAGCACAGGTGCGCACAGATTAGGCATGACCAGCAGCTCAAAGTCCCGATATTCTGTGCCTTGCACCACCAAAGTCGCTACACAACCTGCCCGGATGTCTGTGGAATGTGACCCAGAAGCCAAATGGAACCTCCGACTGACCGGCCGCGTTGCAAGTCCGCAGCGTTGCACTGTGTCCGGGTGAATAAAACTCCCAGTGCTGCCCGTGTCAAACAGGCATCTAGTCCTGTGCCCCTCCACCTGGATGTCCATCATGGACCTTGCAAGCTGGTGTGGGGCGCTTTGGTCGAGAGTTACAGTGGCCAGAGACCCGGTAAGCATTGGAGGGCCGGGGGCGGGGCATGCTGCCGTCGACAAAGATGGCCGCTCACGTCCGGAGTACTCGGTAAGCATTGGAGGGCCGGGGGCGGGGCATGCTGACGCCGACAAAGATGGCCGCTCACGTCCGGAGTACCCGGTAAGCATCGGTGGGTCGGGGGCGGGGCATGCTGACGCCGACAAAGATGGCCGCTCACGTCCGGGGTACCCGGTAAGCATCGGTGGGTCGGGGGCGGGGCGTGCTGACGCCGACAAAGATGGCCGCCCACATCCGGGCATGCAAGATGGCGGCCCCCACGTTTCACCCGCAGCGCTGCACCCCGCTCGAGGTTGAGACTTACAGACCTTGGCGAAGTGGCCCCGCTTTCCGCAGCTGGAGCAGGTCGCTTCTCGCGCTGGACAGCGTTGTCGAGGATGTTTTTTATGGCCACAGAAATAACACACGGGCTTCTGACGGGCCACCGCCGTGGTCAGGGTCGGGGAGCTCGTGGAATCGCGACTGGCGGCGGCGTTGGCGAATTCGCTCCCAGGAGCCGGCGGTGGCGGGGTCTGAGGAGTCCACGGAACCGGCGGGGAATCGCGCGACTGGACAGCGTCAGCATTATGCAAAGCAGCTTCTAGAGCGTTGGCCGTCTCTATCGCCGAGCTTAAGGTAAGGTCTGAGTTTTCCAGCAGCCGCTGGCGCATGTACACTGACCTCAGTCCCGTCACAAAGGCGTCTCGCACCAGCAGCTCCACATGTTGTTCTGCCGTGAGTGTCTTGCAGTCACAAGCTCGGACGAGTGTCTGTAGTGCTCGGAGAAACTCGGCGCACGATTCGCCAGGCCGTTGTTGCCGGGTAGCTAAACGATGTCTTGCGTAGACGGTGTTCACCGGCCGCAGGTACTGTCTTTTGAGGGCGTCCAGTGCCCCATCGTAGGTCGGCAGGTCCCGGATAATGGAGTAAACTTTGGGGGTGACCCTCGAGAGTAGGATTCTGTGCATAACGGCGGGTTCAGTCACACGAAGCTCCACCAAGTACGATTGGAATCATGCAAGCCAGAGTTCAAAAGCGAGAGCTGCGTCAGGGTCTTGAGGGTCCAAATCCAACCGGTCCGGACGCAAAACGGGTTCCATGTTTTAAAACTTCCAGTCAATAAAATTGTGCATCTGTGTTCCAAAAATCCTGTTGCGAGAGGAACGATATAGTTTGGTGCACGCAGATCATGTTAGCAACTGGCAGGCTACGTCTCACTACAAGATGAATACATTTTGATTTGGATAACTCCCTTGACAGTAGATTCTCAGTGGAATTAAATGCTCTTGCAGTTGCGATCATTGGAATCTCAGCAAAGGCCAGAAGAAAGCGAGGAGTAAGGGGAGCGGGCGTTGTGCAAGTAGGCCAGTGTTAGAGCGTCCGGTCTCTGGCTCAGCAGGCTGAGGTGAGAACAGGTGCGAGCTACAACTCAAGTTTGTGAAGTTAGAGCTAGAACGAGTGTTGGCAGGATGGTAGTACAGGGATTTGAGTGGTCCTCCTGTGGGATGTGGGATTTCAGGGTACCTAACCTTCGCCCTGATGATTACATCTGTGGGAAGTGAGCCCAACTTCAGCTCTTGACTGAAAAGGTCCAGGAACTGGAGCTGCATGTCTGTATCTAGGACCATCTGGGAGGATGAAAACCTCACAGAGGAGACTCTTACTGAGGTGGTCACTCCAGACTGCACACAGTAGACGGTGACCAGCAGGGGACATGGGGGTGGGGAGTAACCTGTCAGAGAACAGGAGCAGCAGCCAGACCAGTGGCACTGTGGCTCAGCAGGGAAGAGGCAGAGTGGTAATGATAGCAGACTCCATAGTTAGAGGAATGAACGGCAGATCCTGTGGCCACGAAAGAGAAGCCAGGATGGTGTGTTGCCTCCTAGGTGCCAGGATCCAGGCTGTCTCAGAGTGACTGCAGAAGATTCTCGTGAGGGAGGGTGAGCAGCCAGCGCTCATGGTACACATTGACACCAATGATGTACGTAGGAAGAGGGAAGAGGTCTGCACAGTGAGTGTAGGGTGTGAGGGAAGAGGCGGCGGAGCAGGATCTCCGGGGTTGTAATCTCTGGGCTACTCCCAATGCCATGTGGTATACGGGGCAGGAATAGGATGAATGAGTGGCACAGGGGCAGGGTTTCAGATTATTTTATTTTGAGAAGCAGCGTGGAGCAGGTTCTAACAGCCCAATGAGCCATACCACCCAGCAATCCACCTATTTCACCACGGGACCGTTTACAGTGACCAATGACCCTACTCTGTGGTATGACTGAGGGAGGAAACCCACACGTTCACAGAAAGGACGCCGGAATTGAACTCGCAGCTGGAATAACGTTGTGCTAACCACTACGCCACCATTTCTGATTTCTGGATCATTGGGATCTCTTCAAGAGACGGTCTGACCTGTACAAAAAGTACCGATTCCATCTGAACCCCAGGGGGACCAATATCCTTGCAGGCAGGTTTGCCAGATCGTTTGGGGAGGGTTGAAGCTAATTTGGTGGGGGGGAATGAAATCTGGGGCAGTAGGGCTGAGGATGGGGCAAAAAATATATGTTGGTGGCTTGTGTAGTAGGACTGTGAGGATGGACAGGCAGATACTATTGCAGTGAGTGGGATTAGGTGATGTGTAACATTGGGGCAAAATCAACAAGGGTGATGAATCCAGGGATGAAGGTGTCACATTTGAATTCACGCAGTATATGGAATAAGGTGGATGATCTTGTAGCGCAGTGGGAGATTGGCAGGTATGACATTGTGCACATCACTGAGTCGTGGCTGAAGGAAGATCAGAGCTTCGGAGCTTGACGTCCAAGGGTACACATTTGTATCGAAAGGACAGGCAGGTGGGCAGAGGGAGCGGGGTGTCTCTGTTGCCCAAAAAAAATTAAATCAGATCATTAGGAGGAGGTAACGTAGGACAGGAAGATGTGGAATCTTTGTGGGTAGAGTTAAGGAACTACAAGGGTAAAACGACTCTGCTGCAAGTTATAGAAAGACCCCCCAACAACAGCCAGGATGCGGGATATAAATTTCAATGAGAAGTAAAAAAGGCACATATCAAGAGCAATGTTGCGATAGTGATGGGGGATTTCAATATGTCGTAGATTAGGACAATCAGTTTGGTGCTGAATCCCAAGTGAGGGGATTTGTAGAATGCCTACAAGCTGGCTTTTTTAGAGCAGCTCATGGTTGAGCCCATTAAAGGAAAGGCATTTCTAGATTGGATGTTATGAAATGAACTAGATCTGATTAAGAAGCTGAAGATAAGGAACCCTTGGGAGACAGTAATCGTAATATAATAGAATTCACCCTGCAGTTTGACAAGGAGAAGCTAAAGTCAGATGTATCAGTACTACAGTGGAGTAAAGGGAATTACAGAGGCTTGAGGGAGGAGCTGGCCAAAGTTGATTGGAAGGGGACACTAGCAGGGATGACAGCAGAGCAACAATGGCTGGAGTTTCTGGGAGCAACTCAGAAGGCACAGGATCGCTACATCCCAAACATGAAGAAGTTTGCTAAAGGGAGGATGGGGTAAAACATGACTGACAAAGGAAGTCAAAGACAACATAAAGGCAAAAGAAAGGGCATTTAATATAGCAAAAATTAGTGGAAAGGAAGAGGATTGGGAAGCTTTTAAAAACCAAAAGAGTGTAACTAAAAAAGCCATAAGCAGAGAAAAGATGGAATGTGTAGGTAAGTTAGCCAATGATATCAAATAGGTTACCAAAGGTTTTTCAGATGTATAAAGAGTAAAAGAGAAGTGACAGTAGATATTGGGCTGTTGGAAAATGATGCTGGAAAGGTAATCATAGGGGACAAAGAAGTGGTGGATGTACTTGAACATTTTCCACTTGTCTTCACTGTGGAAGACACTACTGGTAATGCAAGAGTGGCACGGGCAGAAGTGAGTGTAGTTGCTATTACTGAGGCGAAGGTGCTTGGGTGGCTGAAGGATTGAAGGTAGATAAATCAACTGGACCAGATGGACTACACCCCAGGGTTCGGAAAGATGTAGCTGAAGAGATTGTGGAGGTTTTATTAATAATCTTTCCAAAAGTCACTAGATTCTGGAATGGAAAATTGCAAATGCCAGTTCACTCCTTAAGAAGAGAGGGAGACAGAGGAAAGAAATTAAAGGTCTGTTAGCCTGACTTCAGTGGTCGGGAAGATGTGTTAATGTTGCTTCGTGTACTTGGAGATGCATGATAAAGTAAGCGATAGTCAGCATGGTTTCCTGAAAGGGAATTCTTGCCTGACGCATCTGTTGAAATTCCTTGAGGAAATAACAGGCAGGATAGAGAAAGGACAGTTGGTGGATGTTGTTCACTTGGATTTTCAGAAGGCTTTTGACAAGGTGCTGTATATGTGGCTGCTTAACAAGATAAGAGGCCGTGTATTACAGGAAAGATACTAGTGTGGATAGAAGATTAGCTGACCAGCTGGAAGAATTGAGTGGGAATAAAGGGGGCCTATTCTGGTTAGCTGGCAATAACTAGAGGTGTTCTGAAGAGGTCGATGTTTGGACTGCTTCTTTTCACCTTATTTGTCAATGATTTGGATGACAGAATTGATGGCTTTGTGGCCAAGTTTGCAGATTATACAAAGAGAGGTGGAGGGGCAATTTGTGTTGAGGAAGCAGGGTGTCTGCAGAGGGACTTAAACAGATTGGGAGAATGGGCAAACAATGGCAAATGGAACGCAGTGTAAGGAAGTGTGTGATCATGCACATTGGTAAAAGGAATAAAGGAGTAGACTACTTTCTAAACCAAAGAGAAAATTCAGAAATCGGATGTGCAAAAGGACTTGTGCAGGATTCCCTAAAGATTAACTTGCAGGTTGAGCTAAGGAAAGTAATTGCAATGTTAGCATTAATTTTGAGGGACTAGGATATTTTGAAGGATGTGATGCTGAGGCTTTATAAGGCATTGGTCAGACTGCCCTTGGAATATTGTGAGCAGTTCCAGGCCCCTTATCAAAGGAAGGATGTGCTGGCATTGCAGGTTGAAGAATGAGTTTGGAAATGAAAGGGTAACATGAGGAGCTTTTGTTGGCTCTGGACCTGTACTCACTGGAGTTTAGAAGAATGGGGAGAGATCTCATTGAAACCTACCGAATATGGAAAGGCCTAGATAGAGTGGACATGGATCGAATGTTTCCTATCAAATGTGAGACTAGGACCAGATAGTACAGCCTCAGAATAGAGGAATGTCCATTTAGAACCGAGATGAGGGAGAATTTCTTTAGCCAGAGAGTGGTGAATCTGTGGAAAACATTGCAATGTATGACTTGGCGGTGGGGGGGTGGGGGGGGTCAAAGCAAAATTGGTAGTTCTTGTTTAGTCATGGCATCAAAGGTTGTGTTTCAGTGCTTATGCCGAATCAGATGATAAAGAAGCATAAACTGTATCATAACTGACAGCCACTTCATTTATGTTCATCTCTCTTGACTCCAAAAAAAACTGCAAACAACTTTAGCGTATTAAGTTGAGAAAAAGATCTGTCAGAGTTAAATGAGCACATCCACTGTAACTGATAATTATGTTCTTAGTGCTTACTGATGATTCCTGGACTCAGTCACATCTTCTGGTTTCATTGTATTTTCTGTACAAATATTTTACTTCTTGCTTTGAACACATTTTAAGTATCCCGTGAAGATTTTGTGTGCTGGTGGTAATTTACCTGGGTATAGCATTTAACTACAAAATTGCATTCTATCTAAAAAAAAAATTTTTCCTGTCTAAAAAACATTTAAGAATTGAAAATGTAAAGTTAATTGATCATTGGTTTACTTTTGGGAGTTATTTTACAGGGAAAAAATAATTAGTTTTAAAATTCTAATCCCACATGAGACCAAACCTGAGAACTAGACCCTGTGAATTTCTGATAATTAATGAATATTTTTGGGACCTTTGTTAGAGTGAGCTCTGGACCAGATGCCACAATTGGAGCCTGGAGCCTGAATGTATTCGGGTCAGCCAAAGGATTCTCACAGAACAGCCACACTTCCATATTACTACAGTATGGAAATACAAGGCAGTTCCCTCTGATTGGTTATATCTAACTGAATGTGCAGTCTGGCTGGGACAGGATGTGCAGAGCGATTAACAATGGAATCTGTAAACATGGTAAGATGCACTCGCTGTAACTGTGGGTTCATTTCAGGGAGATTTCTGACTGTATAGCTTTAGCCAGATTAAAAAGAGGTCATTTGATCTTTGTAAAATCTCTCCTGCCAGTAAGGTTGACAGCATTCAGCTGCAGAGCTGCTGGATAATGAAGTGCTGGCTCCAACCACTACTGGTATCCGCACAGCTAGGGAGTTGTCACCCTGGACCTGGACAGAGTGGATGTGGAGTCCAGGCTCTCTGTGCTAGCATCTGGTCTCTGTACTTCATTACGTTGGCCTGCAGGAGCATTGACTGTAGCAGGTTAGAAGCGAGAAAGCCACTTCTTGTCTGTGGCCTGTGAATAATTAATACTGCTGTTGGAGAGGTTTGAACAGTCACAAAGCTTTTTCTCTTATTATGACACTACAGAGCTTCTGCATGCAGCTCGTGGTTTTGCACGTGTGTGTATTTGTGTGTGTATAATATCACGCATACACACAAGTATCAATGCATTTGCTAGTCATGTGAATTATCTGTGTGTGTTCTTACGTGCGTGTGTTTATGTATGTGTGTATGCATGAAGATGAGACATTGAAGCAGGGATCATAAGTTGACAAATTTCATGACGTGCTGGATTCTGACACTTGTACATCAGGCAGTGAAAGCAAGCATGCAGGTACAGCAGGCAGTGAAGAAAGCTAATGGCATGCTGGCTTTTATAACAAGATGAATTGAGGAAAAGAGGTCCTTCTGCAGCTGTACAGGGCCCTGGTGAGACCACACCTGGAGTATTGTGTGCAGTTTTGGTCTCCAAATTTGAGGAAGGACATTCTTGCTATTGAGGGAGTGCAGCGTAGGTTCACAAGGTTAATTCCCGGGATGGCGGGACTGTCATATGTTGAAAGATTGGAGTGACTGGGCTTGTTTACACTGGAATTTAGAAGGATGAGAGGGGATCTGATTGAAACATATAAGATTATTAAGGGATTGGACACGCTGGAGGCAGGAAGCATGTTCCCACTGATGGGTGAGTCCAGAACTAGAGGCCACAGTTTAAGAATAAGGGGTAGGCCATTTAGAACAGAGATGTGGAAAAACTTTTTCACCACTAGAGTGGTGGATATGTGGAATGCTCTGCCCCAGAAGGCGGTGGAGGCCAAGTCTCTGGATGCATTCAAGAGAGAGTTAGATAGAGCTCTTATAGATAGCAGGGTCAAGGGATATGGGGAGAGGGCAGAAACGGGGTACTGATTGTGTACGATCAGCCATGATCACAGTGAATGGCGGTGCTGGCTAAAAGGGCCGAATGGCCTATTCCTGCACCTACTGTCTACAGTCTATTGTCTACTTGGCTCCTTGCACTTGCTTCCCCACCTACCCACCTCAATCTCCAGCCTCCACTTCTTCAGGAAGATCAGAGCTGGCTTTTACCTCAACACCATGTTCCTGCACTACCCCATATCCCTCAATTCATTCAGTGTCGAGAAACCCATTGACCTCTGCCTTGACTGCACTCAGAGACTGAACTGCAGAGTGTGGTGCAAATTGTTCTCCACCCTCTGAGTGAAGGTGTTCCTCTTTAGTCCTCAATGGCCAACCCCTTATCTTGTGACATTGACCATCCCTCCCCCAGTTCTGTTCAGCCCAATTCCGCATCTACCCCGTCAAGCCTGAGGTGCAACTGAGGGCAGCTTTTTCACCCAGAGTGGACGAGCTGCCAGAGGAAGTGGTAAAGGGAGGTGTAGTTACACAGGTGAAAGACAGTTACACAGGGATATGGATGGGAAAGGTTTTTAGGGATAGGGATCAAACTCGGATGAGTTGGCCTGAAGGTCCAGCTCCAAGCCCTGTAGGAACTGCCTGTATTGAAGAGGTCATCTTCTAAACTCCAGAGTTCAGGCCCTGTCTGCTTTTTTCTCTCTTCTGGAGCAAAGCCCCTGGATTCACATTAGTATACTTCCTTGGACAGGGAGCCCAGACCTGAAGACAGAGCCTCAACAGGGCCTGACAGTAATTTCAAAACTGTTCATGTGCGTGCATTTGTACAGAAAAATCTGATTGTGTATGTACATCTTTTAAATTTTAATTATGTGTTGATCATTACTGGACAGATGAGTGGCTGTTGTGATCCCTTGAGATTGTGCTGTCCCCATGAGCCGCTGCAGGCACGGGGTGAAGGTGTCGGGAGTTAGACCCGGTGAAGCTGGAGGGCTGGCAGTACCTTTCCTCTCCATGTCTTGGAGGGAACCTGCTCGTGCTGCCCTCCTCTTTCTTGGGGGTAGAGTCTATAGTCTGAGGAGATTGGGAAGGAACTGTGTGTTCTTTGCAGATGGTATGCACTGTGCTCTGGAACTGTGTGTACTCTCAGATGGTATGCACTGTGCTCTGGAACTGTGTGTACTCTCAGATGGTATGCACTGTGCTCCGGAACTGTGTGTACTCTCAGATGGTATGCACTGTGCTCTGGAACTGTGTGTACTTTGCAGATGGTATGCACTGTGCTCTGGAAACTGTGTGTACTCTCAGATGGTATGCACTGTGCTCCGGAACTGTGTGTACTCTCAGATGGTATGCACTGTGCTCCGGAACTGTGTGTACTCTCAGATGGTATGCACTGTGCTCTGGAACTGTGTGTACTCTCAGATGGTATGCACTGTGCTCTGGAACTGTGTGTATTCTCAGATGGTATGCACTGTGCTCTGGAACTGTGTGTACTCTCAGATGGTATGCACTGTGCTCTGGAACTGTGTGTACTCTCAGATGGTATGCACTGTGCTCTGGAGCTGTGTGTACTTTGCAGATGGTATGCACTGTGCTCTGGAACTGTGTGTACTCTCAGATGGTATGCACTGTGCTCTGGAACTGTGTGTACTTTGCAGATGGTATGCACTGTGCTCTGGAACTGTGTGTACTCTCAGATGGTATGCACTGTGCTCTGGAACTGTGTGTACTCTCAGATGGTATGCACTGTGCTCTGGAACTGTGTGTACTCTCAGATGGTATGCACTGTGCTCTGGAACTGTGTGTACTCTCAGATGGTATGCACTGTGCTCTGGAACTGTGTGTACTCTCAGATGGTATGCACTGTGCTCTGGAACTGTGTGTACTCTCAGATGGTATGCACTGTGCTCTGGAACTGTGTGTACTTTGCAGATGGTATGCACTGTGCTCTGGAACTGTGTGTACTCTCAGATGGTATGCACTGTGCTCTGGAACTGTGTGTACTCTCAGATGGTATGCACTGTGCTCTGGAACTGTGTGTACTCTCAGATGGTATGCACTGTGCTCTGGAACTGTGTGTACTCTCAGATGGTATACACTGTGCTCTTGAACTGTGTGTACTCTCAGATGGTATGCACTGTGCTCTGGAACTGTGTGTACTCTCAGATGGTATGCACTGTGCTCCGGAAATGTGTGTACTCTCAGATGGTATGCACTGTGCTCTGGAACTGTGTGTACTCTCAGATGGTATGCACTGTGCTCTGGAACTGTGTGTACTTTGCAGATGGTATGCACTGTGCTCCGGAACTGTGTGTACTCTCAGATGGTATGCACTGTGCTCCGGAACTGTGTGTACTCTCAGATGGTATGCACTGTGCTCTGGAACTGTGTGTACTCTCAGATGGTATGCACTGTGCTCTGGAACTGTGTGTACTCTCAGATGGTATGCACTGTGCTCTGGAACTGTGTGTACTCTCAGATGGTATGCACTGTGCTCTGGAACTGTGTGTACTTTGCAGATGGTATGCACTGTGCTCTGGAAACTGTGTGTACTCTCAGATGGTATGCACTGTGCTCTGGAACTGTGTGTACTCTCAGATGGTATGCACTGTGCTCTGAAACTGTGTGTACTCTCAGATGGTATGCACTGTGCTCTGGAACTGTGTGTATTCTCAGATGGTATGCACTGTGCTCTGGAACTGTGTGTACTCTCAGATGGTATACACTGTGCTCTGGAACTGTGTGTACTCTCAGATGGTATGCACTGTTCTCTGGAACTGTGTGTACTTTGCAGATGGTATGCACTGTGCTCTGGAACTGTGTGTATTCTCAGATGGTATGCACTGTGCTCTGGAACTGTGTGTATTCTCAGATGGTATGCACTGTGCTCTGGAACTGTGTGTACTCTCAGATGGTATGCACTGTGCTCCGGAACTGTGTGTACTCTCAGATGGTATACACTGTGCTCCGGAACTGTGTGTACTCTCAGATGGTATACACTGTGCTCTGGAACTGTGTGTATTCTCAGATGGTATACACTGTGCTCCGGAACTGTGTGTACTCTCAGATGGTATACACTGTGCTCTGGAACTGTGTGTATTCTCAGATGGTATGCACTGTGCTCTGGAGCTGTGTGTACTCTCAGATGGTATGCACTGTGCTCTGGAACTGTGTGTACTCTCAGATGGTATGCACTGTGCTCTGGAACTGTGTGTACTCTCAGATGGTATGCACTGTGCTCTGGAACTGTGTGTACTTTGCAGATGGTATGCACTGTGCTCTGGAACTGTGTGTACTTTGCAGATGGTATGCACTGTGCTCTGGAGCTGTGTGTATTCTCAGATGGTATGCACTGTGCTCTGGAACTGTGTGTACTCTCAGATGGTATGCACTGTGCTCTGGAACTGTGTGTACTCTCAGATGGTATGCACTGTGCTCTGGAACTGTGTGTACTTTGCAGATGGTATGCACTGTGCTCTGGAACTGTGTGTATTCTCAGATGGTATGCACTGTGCTCTGGAACTGTGTGTACTCTCAGATGGTATGCACTGTGCTCTGGAACTGTGTGTACTCTCAGATGGTATGCACTGTGCTCTGGAACTGTGTGTACTCTCAGATGGTATGCACTGTGCTCTGGAACTGTGTGTACTCTCAGATGGTATGCACTGTGCTCTGGAACTGTGTGTATTCTCAGATGGTATGCACTGTGCTCTGGAACTGTGTGTACTCTCAGATGGTATGCACTGTGCTCTGGAACTGTGTGTACTCTCAGATGGTATGCACTGTGCTCTGGAACTGTGTGTACTCTCAGATGGTATGCACTGTGCTCTGGAACTGTGTGTACTCTCAGATGGTATGCACTGTGCTCTGGAACTGTGTGTACTTTGCAGATGGTATGCACTGTGCTCTGGAGCTGGACGGAGTAAATATTTTGGCTGATGAATGAGCTTCGAATCCAGCAGGCATTTTTGTCCTGGGGGCCTCAAGCTTTGTGAGAATTGTTGGCACTGCACTAAACCAGGCAAGTGAAGACTTCTGACTTCTACTTGGTAGAAAGGCTGTGTCTGGTCAGGGTGTTGATGAGGGGCTTGGCCATAGATCAGACTCTGCTGTCAGAGATAGTCGTTGCCCGTGTGGCGTGAACATTACCTCCGGCCTCGCCGCATGCTGGTGTAAACTGACATGTCTGCCATTGGAACTGAAGCTGCAACATTAATGGACTTCCTCGCTTGGGACTGCTGGACGTAAGAAGGTCATCGATGAAGCAACAGTAGGTATTTGGAGCCCTGAGAAATTCCCACAGTGAGGCCCTGAGGTGACTCAACCATTGGCGTGTTCCCTCTGTGATGACAGGAACCAGAACTCATTAATGATGTTCTTGGTCACATACTGTCACTGTGTCAGGGCCCTTGCTGTCAGCTGACGCTGGAACTCTGTCTCCGTGCTGGCTAGTGTCTGTGCATTGTATGTGGACATATACCCACATCTTCATGTGTCGGGGACTCCCCCTTTGAGTGAGGTGATGCATTTTGGAAAATAGGACCGGCATAGGACTTGTATCATGAATGGTAGGGCACTCTGGAGATAATGAAGCAGAGGGACTTTGTACTGAAAGTGGTGTCACAAGTAGACAATGGTGAAAAAGGCACTGAACACATTGGCCTCCATCATTCACGGCACTGAGTGTAAGAGCCTCAACAGGGCCTGACAGTAATTTCAAAAGTGTTCATGTGCGTGCATTTGTACAGAGAAATCTGATTGTGTATGTATGTTGCAGTTGTACAAGTCATTGGTGAGGCTGCATTTGGAGTACTGTGTCGAGCAATGGTCACTCCTGTTATAGGAAAAGTGGTTTATCTGGAAAGAATGGAGAGAAGATTTATGAGGGCTTTGCCAGGAATGGAGGGCCTGGGTTACTGGAAGAGATTGGCCTGTCTAGGGCTTTATACCGTGGAATGCAGGAGGATGAGGGTTGGCCTTGGAGGCTGCTCATGAGTATTTGCAGAACAGTCTTTTCCTTTCTCATTCATTCATTGGAGGGATGTGAGCCGAACGCAGGAAATTGGGATGAGCTAAGTGGTTCGGCTGAAGGGCTTGGATCCCTACTATATTGCTTTGTGATGCTGTGGCTCTCTCTTTGTGGTGAGCAAAGGCAGGACTTGGGGTCTGGCTGGCAGCAGAGGGTTGTATGCCCTGGTGCTGAACCTGCCCTAAAAGGTGGCAGAGTTGTGCTGATGGGCACCAACTTGCTGCTGGCCTGTAAGTGAACTCCAGTTCTGTCATGCTTGAGGTAGACCTGGCCTCCAGCCCCTGTGTACAGTGTGAAAGAGTCCTGGCCTGAAATGTCAACTGTTTGTTCACCTTCATGGATGCTGCCGGACATTTTGTGTGTGTTGCTTTGGACTTCTAGCATTTACAAAATCTCCCATTTCCTCAAAACATGAGGTTCAAAGGTCATCTGTTGGAAAATGTGATCGGTTTGAAAGAAATGGTTCTAAGGGGAGGATTGTCTCTCAGGAGCTGGGGGGATGGAAGATTTAGTAGTCACTTTGGACAGACGGGACACCGATGGACTCGCTGGTCTCTATGCACACAGCTTCAGGATGGGGTTGCTACACTTTGGAGGTCATCCAAAGTTGCCCTGCAAGTTGATGGGGTGGTTAAGAAGGTGTGTCGGCCTTCGTTAGTCAGGGGACTGAGTTCAAAAGCCATGAGGTAATGTTACAGCTCTGTAGACCCACGGTTAGACCACATTTGGAATATTCTGTTCAATTCTAGTCACCTCACCATAGGAAGGATGTGGAAGCTTTAGAGAGCATGCAGAGGAAATTTACCAGGAGACTGTTTGTATTAAGAGAACATGTCTTATGAGGAAAGGTTGAATAATCTATGACTTTTCTCTTTGGAGTGAAGGAGGATGAGAGGTGACTTGATAGAGGTGTATCAGGTCATAAGAGGCAAAACAAGAGTGGCCTTTTCCCCAGGGAGGTAATGGCTAGTATGAAGGGATGTACTATTGAGGTGAATGGAGGGAAGTGTGTGGGGGAGGGTTTTTTTTTTACACAGGGTGGTAAGTGTATGGAATAGTTTGCTAGAGATGGTGGTAAAGGCTGGTACATTAGAGACATTTAACAGAGCCTTAAATAAACACATGGATGAAAGGAAAATGGAGTGTTATGTGGAAGGAAAAGGTTTGATTGATCTCAGACTAGCTTAAAAAGGCTATGTAGGGCCTGTATTGTGCTGTACTGTCCTTTGTTCTAGAATCTCATCCCTCCCACCCCTAACTTCTGTTAGCAGTCACACAGCAGCAAGGCCATTATCTCCGTGGCTGATGTCGGAAAGGGCCACCCGGGGAGCTGCATTGAGGTATGAGAAGTACGAGAGTGAGAGGTGAGAGAGTCAGAGAATTCATTTTAGAAATGGAAAGCCGAGAAGGAAAAAGAAGTGGAGGGGGTGAAAAGAAAGAGTTGGGGGTATGAAGAAGGGTGAAATGGGTGAGAATATTTGAGGGATGGGAGAGAAAGAGGGTGGAGACCATGTGAGAGAGGTAAGGGGAGAATGGGTTAGGGATAGAGAGGTAAGTGGGGGAGAGAATGTGCAATGGTAGGAGGGGAAATTGGGGATGGGGATGAGGATGATGTGTAGGAGTGAGGGTGAGGATGACGGGTTGGAGGGAAGGGCGACGAGTAGGAGGGGAGTGCGATGAGGAGGGAGTGATAGGGGGCTGAGAGAGGGGAGAGTGGTGAGACAGTGGGTGAGTAGAGAATAAGAGGGAAGGATGGAGAACTGAGAACAGACCAGAGACCCTTTGAAGGGGTTGAAGAGATTTGTTGGGATATGTTTGCCAGGGTTTGCTGGAAACGCCACTCTCTAGGCTTTTAGATCCCTGTACAGATTGTGGCTGGCTGGCTAGCTGGCTTTGCCTGATGCAGCTCTACAAGCAGTTTTGTGATAGTCACGAATGTGGACATTATTAACGTTTGTTTTCAGTGCTCAGGTATATTTCTCTCAGGCAAACCTCAGTGCTATTTCAGGTTTAAGGAAATAGAATGACTCCTTGTGTTATGTCTGAGAGAAGGGATATCAGGACATGGCAAAGGAAGACTGACCAGCAGGACCTAATATTTCTGACAGAAAGTCGCATTTGAGATGCCTGCTTGTGTTCCAATTCTAACCCTGTCTCTGTTCATGGTAAAGCAAGATTAGGTCAAAGTAATCACTGCCAATTAAGGTATAGCAGGCTTGTAATTTACATGCTGGTGAAAGTTGTTGGTTATAGATTGAAAGAAGTGGTTAACAATCAAATTCCCAATGTATTTCCCTCCCAGTATGCCAAAGCAATTAATTCAGGGTGCTGTGAACCACACTCCTTCCTCCAAGCATTGGCGAAAGGATAATGTGTTCATACATTGCTGTTTCTTTTGCACAATACAGGCCCTTCGGCCCATGATGCTATGCTTAACATGTACTTACTTTGGAAATTACCTAGGGTTACCCATAGCCCTCTATTTTTCTAAGCTCAGTGTCCCTATCCAGGAGTCTCTTATCATATCCACCTCCACCGCCATCGCCGGCAGCCCATTCCACACACTCACCACACTCTGTGTAAAAAAAAAACTTATCCCTGACATCTCCTCTGTACCTACTTCCAAGCACCTTAAAATTGTGCCCTCTCAGGTTAGCCATTTCAGCCCTGGGAAAAAGCCTCTGACTATCCACACGATCAATGCCTCTCATCATCTTATATCAGATCACCTCTTATCTTCTGTCACTCCAAGGAGAAAAGGCCAAGTTCACTCAACCTATTCTCATAAGGCATACTTCCCAATCCAGGCAACATCCTTGTAAATCTCCTCTGCACCCTTTCTATGGTTTCCACATCCTTCCTGTAGTGAGGCGACCAGAACTGAGCACAGTACTCCAAGCGGGGTCTGACCAGGGTCCAAATAGCTGCAACATTACCTCTCAGCTCTTGAGCTCAATGTATGTCTTTTCCACAATTCTGCTTTTTAAAAATTTTCCTGTAAGTGCCTGCAAGAAAATGTATCTCAAGGTAGTGTAATACATGGTGACATATACATGCTTCGATAATAAATTTACTTTGAAAAACCCATCTACAAAATGCACCACAGGTGTGCACCCGGTTACTCAGACCACACCTCCCAATCTTTTAGTTTCTCATCAGAAAGGGCCGGAGCAGAGGGCTCCAATGGAATACATCGTGAGGGGTTCCTTGGAGATTGCACGCATCCTGACGTGGGAACGTGTTATTGGTTCCTCAGTATGGCTGGGTTTAAATGCGGGCACTCCCACCCTAACAGCAGTGTAGGAGCACCTCCTCAAATGTGTCTGCAATGGTTAACAAAGCTGGCTCGGTACCAGCACCTCGGGGCAGTAAGTACTGACCTTGCCAAGAAACGCCTCATCTTGAGAATGAATACCTGTATGAAACAGTGCATGTAAAAGATTGTTGGTCACTGAATGTTCCATCAGATTGCTTATAGGAATTGGTGTGTTATTAAATATATGTGAAGTATATTTATTTATCAGTGCTATACAGAAAGTATTTTACTCCAATTAGAGTGCCTGTAGCTAAAACAATGTTGCCATAGTGACATTGTGGCCTGTCAGTCATTTCTATTGGATGAGATTGAACTTTATCTTATAAAATAAGATCGACAAAAAGAGATTGCTAGGAACTGTTAAAAGAATTTCCAACAATGTGTAATTTGACACCAAACATTTGTTTTGCTGAAATATTCCTGATTGAGGGACTCCCTAGGCATGTGCATATATTGTCACTGACGATTCCGAACCAAATCAGGTTTAATATCACTGGCATATGTTGTGAAATCTGCTGTTTTGTGGCAGCAGTACATTGCAATACATCACAATAATGCAGAGCTATAAATTACAATATCTGCATTTCGTAATGCTGTCCTGTTTGGTGGTATTTATGTTTGAATGACAATTAAATCTGAATTAAATTGAGCAAAAAAAAGGAAAAAATACTGAGGTATTATACATGGGTTCATTGTCCATTCAGAAATCTGATGGCTTTGTTTTTCGGGCTCCTGTACCGTCTCCTCGATGAGAGGAGGCCTGGGTTATGGGGGTCTCTAATGAGACGTCTCATTTTGAGGATGATCTTGATGCTGTGGGGGGGGGAATGTTGGGTGAGTTTGCAACTTCCTGCAGCTTTTTCCAGCTTCTGTGGAGTGTCCCTTCCACGCCGGAGAGTGACACCACCAGTTAGAATGTGCTACGCATACACCTGTAGAAATGTGCTGGAGTCGTTGGTGACATATCAAATGTCCTCAAGCTCTGAATCACATTTAGCCATTCATGCCTCCTTTGAGGCATCAATATAGGATAGACGTTGACCCTCAGGAGCCTGAAACTGCTCTGGCTTTCCAGTGTGGTGCGTCCCATGATCACTCTGTTGAAGAGCTGCTCGCCAGTTCTGATCTTCACAATGGCCGCTTAAAGCCTGCACTTTCCACCTGCATTTTCACTTCTACCTTCTCTCCCTCCTGCTCTTGGCACGTTACAAATGTTGTTGACCAGACATCGTTTCATCAAGCAGTGTAAGAAAAATTAGTGACATTGCCACTTTCCCCTCGACTGGCTCTCAGGGTCTTTTGCAATTCTGACGCTGCACGCTTCTGGGCCGGGAGTCACGTTCCTGTTTGGGTAGCAGAGTGGCTGATGGGATGAATCAATGTGTCAGTACCCTCTCTGCCCTACAACACCTTACTGTGATGAAGTCCATATTTATAAAAAGCTCAAGTACGTAAGATCATCTCTGTGCTTTCAGACATTGACTTTGTGGTTATATGGTGAAGGTTCATTGCTGTTCGAGAAGCGAGACGGGGGGGGGGGGCCCTCCAAGCCAGGATGAAACATGGAGGGATGAGGCCCTTCTACCCAGAATCTTGTTAGAAAATATGCAGTTACTGGAGAACAGTATTGAGGATCTGAGGACAAATTTGCTGTATCCAAAGCTCCCGAGATGAGGTGGTCGCAGGAGGCAGGGGAATGGCTATGACTGGACCATGGATCTGAATGATGAGCTCATGGACTTTATTGAAAAACAGTTGTAGGTGATTGTGTCTACAGAAAGACACTCAGAGTCTTTCCCCAACCGGAAGCCCTGGATAAACCACGACGTCTGTAATCTGCTGAGAGCCAAGAAAGCTACAAACGACTCATCTCCAGAAAGCCATCTCACGGGCGACGGCAATCCCGGATTAAACTGGAATCAAGGAAGGGTGCTCATTGGTTGTGGCCGGGCTTGAATGCAATCAGCTCTTATAAAATAAAATCAAGTGACATGGCTGACACCAGGGATTTGCTTCCAGATGAGTTTGATGCTTCCATGTTGGATTTGGTCCATGGTACAGTCACTGTACCATCCAGTCCAGACACTGTACCATCCTATCCAGACACAGTACCATCCTATCCAGACACTGTACCATCCTATCCAGACACTGTACCATCCTATCCAGAAACTGTACCATCCGGTCCAGTCACTGTATCATCTGGTCCAGTCACTGTATCATCCGGTCCAGTCACTGTATCATCCGGTCCAGTCACTGTATCATCCGGTCCAGACACTGTACCATCCAGTCCAGACACAGTACCATCCTATCCAGACACAGTACCATCCTATCCAGACACTGTACCATCCTATCCAGTCACTGTACCATCCGGTCCAGTCACTGTACCATCCTATCCAGACACAGTACCATCCTATCCAGACACTGTACCATCCGGTCCAGTCACTGTACCATCCGGTCCAGACACTGTACCATCCGGTCCAGACACAGTACCATCCGGTCCAGACACTGTACCATCCAGTCCAGACACAGTACCATCCTATCCAGACACAGTACCATCCTATCCAGACACAATACCATCCGGTCCAGTCACTGTACCATCCTATCCAGACACAGTACCATCCGATCCAGTCACTGTACCATCCGGTCCAGACACTGTATCATCCGGTCCAGACACTGTACCATCCAGTCCAGACACAGTACCATCCTATCCAGACACAGTACCATCCTATCCAGACACAGTACCATCCTATCCAGACACAGTACCATCCTATCCAGACACTGTACCATCCGGTCCAGACATTGTACCATCCAGTCCAGACACAGTACCATCCTATCCAGACACAGTACCATCCGGTCCAGTCACTGTACCATCCGGTCCAGACACTGTACCATCCGGTCCAGTCACTGTATCATCTGGTCCAGACACTGTACCATCCGGTCCAGTCACAGTACCATCCTATCCAGACACTGTACCATCCTATCCAGACACATTACCATCCGGTCCAGTCACTGTACCATCCAGTCCAGACACAGTACCATCCTATCCAGACACAGTACCATCCTATCCAGACACAGTACCATTCTATCCAGACACTGTATCATCCGGTCCAGTCACTGTATCATCCGGTCCAGACACTGTACCATCCGGTCCAGACACTGTACCATCCAGTCCAGACACAGTACCATCCTATCCAGACACTGTACCATCCGGTCCAGACACTGTACCATCTAGTCCAGACACAGTACCATCCTATCCAGACACAGTACCATCCTATCCAGACACAGTACCATCCTATCCAGACACTGTACCATCCGGTCCAGTCACTGTATCATCCGGTCCAGACACTGTACCATCCGGTCCAGACACAGTACCATCCTATCCAGACACAGTACCATCCTATCCAGACACTGTACCATCCTATCCAGTCACTGGACCATCCGGTCCAGTCACTGTACCATCCTATCCAGACACAGTACCATCCGGTCCAGACACTGTATCATCCAGTCCAGACACAGTACCATCCGGTCCAGTCACTGTACCATCCTATCCAGACACAGTACCATCTGGTCCAGACACAGTACCATCCGGTGCAGACACTGTACCATCTAGTCCAGACACTGTACCATCCTATCCAGACACAGTACCATCCGGTCCAGTCACTGTACCATCCTATCCAGACACAGTACCATCCAGTCCAGACACAGTACCATCTAGTCCAGACACTGTACCATCTAGTCCAGACACTGTACCATCTAGTTCAGACACTGTACCATCTAGTTCAGACACTGTACCATCTAGTCCAGACACAGTACCATCCGGTGCAGACAAAGTTCCGTCCAGTCCAGTCACAGAAACCATCCGGTCCAGACACAGTACCAGACCAAATACTAAAGACCGGCTTTGATCGACTGGCTGGAGTGGTCACTGAGATTTTTAACCTCTCGCTTCCACAGTCTGAGGTACCCACCTGCTTCAATTATACCAGTGCCTAAGAAGAACGTGGTAACCTGCCTCAATGACTATCACCCAGTGGCACTTACATCCACCGTGATGAAGTGTTTGAGAGGTCGGTGATGAAACATATCAACTCCAGCCTGAGAAGCAATGAAGATCTGCTCCAGTTTGCCTACTGGAGCAACAGGTGCCCAGCAGATGCCATCTTACTGGTTCTTCACTCAACTCGAGAACATCTGGCCAGTAAAGATACACACATTAAGCTGCTCTCTATTGACTATAATTTGGCATTCAGTACCATCATCACCTCAAAATTAACCAACATGCTTCAAGTCTTTTGTTTTGATTCCTCCTTGTGCAATTGGATCCTCAATTTCTTCACTTGTGAACCCCAGTTAGTTCAGATTGCAACATCATCTCCTTCACAATCTCCATCAGCACAGATGCACTACAGGGCTGTGTGGTTAGTCCCCTGCTCTGCTCGCTCAACACTTGAGACTGCTTGGCTAAGCACAGCTCCAATACCATTTTCAAGTTTGCTGATGACACCACTGACGTACACTGAATCAGAGGTGGTGAGAATCAGCAAATGGGAGAGAGACTGAAAATCCGGCTGAGTGGTGCCACAAGAACAACCTCTTACCCCATGTCAGCAGGACCAAGGAGCTGATTATTGACTTCAGGAGGAGGAAACCAGAGGTCCATGAGCCAGTCTTCAGCGGTAGAGACTTAAATTCCTTGATGCTGTAATTTCTGCGGACCTGTCCTGGGCCCAGCATCTAAGTGTAATTATGAGGAAAACATGGGAGTACACCTACTTCCTTATGAGTTTGTGAAGATTTGGAATGACATCTAAAACTTTGACAAACTTTTATGGACGTGTGGTGGACTGTGCACTGTAGTCTGGTATCGAAACACCAATAGGCTTGAACAGAAAATTCCACAAAAGGTAATGGATACAGCCCAGTCCATCACAGGGAAAGCCAGCCCCACCACTGAGCACATCTACACGGAGAGTTGTCACAGGAAAGCAGCATCTATCATCAGGTCATGCTCTCTTCTCATTATTGTCATCGGGAAGGTGGTACAGGAATCTCTGGATTCTCACCACCAGGTTCAGGAACATTATTGTTCCTCAACCATCAGGCTTGAACCAAAGGGGATAACTTCACTCGACTGTTCCCACAACCTATGGACTCACTTTCAAGGACTCATCTCATGTTCTCGATATTTATTGTTTACTTATTAATCAGAATTATTTCCATATTACCAAGGACCTCATATGGTCTGTACACACCAGCTGTGGGGTGAAAAGGCACAATGGCTGAGGAAGTTTGGTATGGGCCCCCAAATCCTAAGAACTTTCTATAGGGGCACAATTGAGAGCATCTTGACTGGCTACATCGCTGCCTGGTGTGGGAACTGTACATCCCTTAATCGCAGGAATCTGCAGAGAGTGATGTGGACAGTCCAGCGCACCAGTAGTTGTGAACTTCCTATGATTCAGGACATTTACAAAGACAGGTGTGTAAAAAGGTCCTGAAGGATCATTGGGGACCCGAGTCACCCCAACCACAAACTGTTCCAGCTGCTACCATCTGGGAAACAGTACCACAGCATTAAAGCCAGGACCAACAGGCTCCGGGACAGCTTCTTCCACCAGGCCATCAGACTGATTAATTCACGCTGACTTGAGTGTACTCTATATTACATTGACTGTTCTATTTATAATAAATTACTATGATAGCACATTTAGATGGAGAAGTAACGTAAAGATTTTTACTCCTCATGTATGTGAAGGATGTAAGAAATAAAATCAACTCATTTATCTATTTTGCCCCTTGCTAACCTTCAGAAGTCTCCTTCTTTTTGCCCTGCTGTTTTCCTGTTAAGTGTTCTCTTGCATTTCTTAAAAAGCAAACACGAGGAAATCTGCAGATGCTGGAAATTCAAGCAACACATACAAAATGCTGGTGGAACGCAGCAGGCCAGGCAGCATCTATAGGAAAAAGCACTGTAGACGTTTCGGGCCGAGACCCTTCGTCTTATACCCTTCAAGTACCTTATTTGCTCCTTCCTAGCTGTACCCAAAGTACACCTTCTTTCTCTTACCCAGGGCCTCAATCTCTCAAAAATGAAGGTAGCTGAAACCAGTTATCTTTACCTTTTATTCTAACAAGCACATAAAAGCTTTGTACTCTCAAATTTCCCTTTTGAAGACCTCCCACTTACCGAGTATTCCTTTGCCAGAAAACAGTCTGTCCCAATCCACACTTGCCGGATCCATTCTGACACCATCAAAGTTGACCTTTCTCCAATTTAGAATCTTAACCAGAGGACCAGATATACCCTTTTCCATAACTATCTTGAAACTAATGGCATTATGATCGCTAGATCCAAGGTGTTCCCCTACACAAGCTTCTGTCACCTGCCCCATCTCATTGCCGAAGAGTCTGATCGAAGTTGCTCGAGTCTGGTGGTACGTGCTTTCAGGCTTTTGTATTTCCTGCCTGATGGGAGAGGGGAAAGGAGTGAATGTCCTCCTGAGGAAGAAACAATAGTGAGCTTTCTTGGGTGGGACATTAGCGTGGTTGGACCAGGACAGGCTATCAAGGACAGGCTCTCAAGGCTCTCAATCTCAACACCATTGATGTGAACAGGAATGAGTGCACCGACCCCATCCCAGCACCCTCTCCAGGTAGAGCTTGCCCTTCAGGTCCTTTAGAAGTCTTTCTCTCCTCACATTAAACCTGTGCCCTCCAGCCTTTTAGTTCCTTACCTGGGAAAAGGACCACGTGTATTCCTCCTATCTACGTCCCTCATTATTTTATAATGTCGCACCTCAGTCCAAGGAATACAGTCTGGCTAACCTCCCCCAATTACTCCATCCCTCAAGGGCTGACACCATTCTCATAAATCTCCTCTGCAGTCTTTCCAGCTGTTGCAGAGTAAACATGATATTCCAAATGCAGCCTCACCAACATCTTGTAATGTCTCGACTCCTATACTGATAATAGCTAATAAGCAAATGCCTATTGGCAGCTATGTTCAGCAGAGCTGTAACCTGGTTGAATGTTATTCTCTGGGTATAAATCACCCCAGCTGTCTGTCACATCTGTTTTCAATCAATCTGACAGCTTGAGGGAACTGAATTAGTGTTAATGTCACAGGCAATGTTTTCAGGTCCTAGCAACAGGTAAAATCTAATGTTCAGACATCCATATGCGGTGTGAGGAACCACCCTTCTCCCAGGTGTGGAAAGGACAGTAATTCACTCACGTCCAGGGATGATACTGCCTTTCACAGTCCAGTCCCTCAGAGTACTGGATCTCCTCGGTAGGTTCAAGTTGTGGGGTTCTCCCGATAATCTCCAGGTGTCTAAGGGCATTGTTTCCAACAGCACAGGGCAGTGCTAGTGTATTCACAGACACTGAACAACCTTCCAGCTCCATGGAGCTAGAGTGTCCACGGGGTACCCCCAACAGAAAAATTAGGGGACAAAAAGGAGCCAGAAAGTATCACAAGCAGAGGGATTAAGAAAAATGAGTAAGTATTTTATAACTATGTTCAGGGGAAGAGGCAAACCAACAAAGAGAGAGGGGCACATCATTCCCCCCATTCTCCTCCCCACCTGCATTCACCTATCACCCACAAGCTTGCACTCCTCCCCTCCCCTACTGGCTTCCATCTTCTTCCGTCACGTTGCTTTTGACAAGGTCCCAGGTGCACCAGGGAGACTGGTGCGATCGGTGAAAGCCCATTGGATACAGAGCAGGGTGGTAACGCGGCTCCAAGCTGAGCATGGTATTAGGAGCCAGAGTGTGCTGGTGGTGAATCGGTTGTGTGATCGGAAGCCTGTGACCAGTGATACACCCAAGGATCAATGCTGCAACCTTTACTGCGTTAACAGTTCAATATAAATGTAAAAGATATGATTAGTAAGTTTGCGGGCGAGACAACAATCGGTCGTGTTATTGACAATGAGAAGACTAATCGCAGTCTAAAGTCACAGGGAGAGCGTGTAAACTCTAAGCAGACAGCACCCTACATCAGGATGAAACCTGGTCACTCCAGCTGTCAGAAACACCTCTACCTGTGTCTCACCGTGACACACACCTGCCGGAAACACCTCTACCTGTGCGTCACTGTGACACACACCTGCCGGAAACACCTCTACCTGTGTCTCACCGTGACACACACCTGCCGGAAACACCTCTACCTGTGTCTCACCGTGACACACACCTGCCGGAAACACCTCTACCTGTGCGTCACTGTGACACACACCTGTCGGAAACACCTCTACCTGTGCGTCACTGTGACACACACCTGTCGGAAACACCTCTACCTGTGCGTCACTGTGACACACACCTGTCTGGAAACACCTCTACCTGTGTCTCACAATGACACACACCTGCCGGAAACACCTCTACCTGTGTCTCACCGTGACACACACCTGCCGGAAACACCTCTACCTGTGTCTCACAATGACACACACCTGCCGGAAACACCTCTACCTGTGCGTCACTGTGACACACACCTGTCGGAAACACCTCTACCTGTGTGTCACTGTGACACACACCTGTCGGAAACACCTCTACCTGTGCGTCACTGTGACACACACCTGTCTGGAAACACCTCTACCTGTGTCTCACAATGACACACACCTGCCGGAAACACCTCTACCTGTGTCTCACCGTGACACACACCTGCCGGAAACACCTCTACCTGTGTCTCACTATGACACACACCTGTCGGAAACACCTCTACCTGTGTATCACTGTGACACACACCTGTATGGAAGCACCTCTACCTGTGCGTCACTGTGACACACACCTGTCGGAAACACATCTACCTGTGCGTCACTGTGACACACACCTGTCTGGAAACACCTCTACCTGTGTCTCACAGTGAGACACACCTGTCGGAAACAACTCTACCTGTGTATCACTGTGACACACACCTGTCTGAAAACTCCTCTACCTGGGTATCGCTGTGACACACACCTGTCGGAAACACCTCTACCTGTGTGTCACTGTGACACACACCTGTCTGGAAACACCTCTACCTGCGTATCATTGTGACACACACCTGTCGGAAACACCTGTACCTGTGTGTCACTGTGATACACACCTGTCTAGAAACACCTCTACCTGTGCGTCACTGTGACACACACCTGTCTGGAAACACCTCTACCTGTGTGTCACTGTGACACATACCTGTCGGAAACACCTCTACCTGTGTGTCACTGTGACACACACCTGTCAGAAACACCTCTACCTGTGTGTCACTGTGACACACACCTGTTGGAAACACCACTACCTGTATGTCACTGTGATACACACCTGTCTGGAAACACCTCTACCTGTGTGTCACTGTGACACACGCCTGTCTGGAAACACCTCTACCTCTGTATCACTGTGACACATACCTGTCGGAAACACCTCTACCTGTGTGCCACTGTGACACACACCTGTCTGGATACACCTCTACCTGTGTACGGGGGCTCAACACTGTCCGGTTGCTAAGATCCCTTTAAGTTGGTCGGGGTCTTGGTTAGATGCATGAATGGTGCATCCCAGATCTTCAGTATTATTTAACTCTCAGCAGAACACCTTGGTTGAAGCTGCACCCCCCACTCCTCCACCAATCCACAGCCTTTGCTGGTCTTCACCCTTCCTCACGACCCTCCGTACTGGGGGATTGTGTGTGAAATGCTTTTTGGATGATTGGGTCTGTAGCTGCACCAGCATTGGAGCAAGCTCTATTTAGTAGCAAAGGCTTTGCTTTCAAACTATTATTTAGCATTTTTAAATATACGTTGTTTATTTGTTCATTGGACATGATATTTTAAATATCCTGCTTAAGGATAATCTGAAGTAAGAGCAGGGTATGAGGAAAACACAGGATTTGCAGACAGAACACTGAATATATCAGGCAGGTAGTTTGGCCTGTTGGCATACTTCCTCCAGTGCCCAGCAAACTGACTTCAATTGTCAATGGCCAACAAGCAGGCCCCTTAAATTGTATTCTGCAGGAAAATCTGTGGGTTGAGGGGAGACACAGTCCTAAAGGCTTGATTAGTTTTTGTTAAGATATCATAGCCCAGGGTTGCATTGCACAGCGAGAGTCACTGATTCTCATTGTCACATGTGGGGGTTGTCGCCTTTAACCAGCACAAGGCTCCACATTTTCTTGACTTCAACATCAGGTTAGAATGTATAATGCAAAGTGCTGCTTAAACTTGTTAAGAGTGGGATGCAGTCTGTCCAATGCTAATTATTTCTGGTTCAAGCCTACTTAATGCCCAGGAACAAAGCAAGCTTATACTTGTACCTATTCCTGCCCTTTGCCTCATGGCTGCAAGGGTGACTCTCCCAGAGGTGGTTTCGTGGTCCTGTGATCTTTCGAACTACTTCAGTAGATTGCTGGTGGAGTCAATGCATTAAATCCCATTTATTCCTGTCTGTTTAACAATTATCAATCCATGCTATTATATTAATTTTAGTTTTGCTCACCAGCCAGTCTGTAGAATTATGGAACAGCAAAAGGTCAGCCCCTGTGTTCCGAAATTGATTTAATGAGTATTGAGCATTTGATAGATCCTGACATGGAGCTCTCGAGAATCATGGGTAACGGAGCATCAAACATCCCTTTGCCCAAACAGTCCCCATTGACTGAGCATGGTGCCCATCGAGTTTGTCCCTTTAGTCTGTGTTTGGACAATTTCCCTCTGAACCACTGCTATCCACGTACTTATCCAAATGGTACTATTGTGCCTGTCACAAGCACTCCTTCCGCACACATCACCCTCTGAATGAAGTGCCCAGCAGGAGCTTCGTAAATGTCATCATAAACCTAAACTGCCTCGATTCTAATTCCCCTTTCCTGGGTGGAAGAGCATTTGCAGTCACTTGATGCATGGCCCTCGTGGTTTTGCACACCTCCAGAGCATCATCCCTGAATGTTCCTCGGAGTGTCAGAGGAAGTCCCGGCCTGCAAGCTCTCTCTGTTACTCAGTCCCTCAAGTCCCAGAGGCATTCCTGTAAAACGTTGATTTTAATATCTAATTTAAACCATGTTGATGTTAAGCATAACATGTTAAACTGAAATGTTTTTTAATGTGCTCAGAGATTGATTTGAATTGATCAGTCTTGCATCAATTTTCGAAAGTCCCTCATTGTCAAGTCCAAGATGCTTTTCAGATAAAAGCTCTGCAAGTCTATCTCCCAGAGCTTGCTCGCAATTGCATTCTTTTAGTATCTCAACTTCAGAGATATGAAAAGATACATTTTTATTTCAAGTTTTTTCACTTGAGCCCTTAATGTTAGAGATTTTTTTTGCAGCAAAGAAACCATCAGCAGCATTCCTTGACAGTGTTTGAACTCACACTGAGATAATGAAGATAATGTTCATGTCTGCTGGTGAAATCCGTTTGCAGACTAACAGCAGCCCCAGCCAAGGGCTTATAATGAGGGGGATGTTCCGCAGGATGTGTCCGACTGAATGAGTTCAAGGACAACAAATTGTATGCCAGAAACAGTTCCAGTGTGGCTGAGTGTGTGGGGCTACCTGCCCTGAGACTCCCAGCACACTGGCCCAGAGTGCCCTACCTGCCCAGGGTCTCCTCTGCACACTGGCCCAGAGTGCCCTACCTGCCCAGGGTCTCCTCTGCACACTGGTCCAGTGCCCTACCTGCCCAGAGTCTCCTCTGCACACTGGCCCAGAGCGCCCTACCCGCCCAGAGTCTCCTCTGCACACTGGCCCAGAGGGCCCTACCCACCCAGAGTCTCCTCTGCACACTGGCCCAGAGGGCCCTACCCGCCCAGAGTCTCCTCTGCACACTGGCCCAGAGGGCCCTACCCGCCCAGTCTCACCTGCACACTGGCCCAGAGGGCCCTACCCGCCCAGTCTTCCCTGCACACTGGCCCAGAGGGCCCTACCCGCCCAGAGTCTCCTCTGCACACTGGCCCAGAGCGCCCTACCCGCCTAGAGTCTCCTCTGCACACTGGCCCAGAGCGCCCTACCCGCCCAGAGTCTCCTCTGCACACTGGCCGAGAGGGCCCTACCCACCCAGAGTCTCCTCTGCACACTGGCCCAGAGCGCCCTACCCGCCCAGAGTCTCCTCTGCACACTGGCCCAGAGTGCCCTACCCGCCCAGAGTCTCCTCTGCACACTGGCCCAGAGCGCCCTACCCGCCCAGAGTCTCCTCTGCACACTGGCCCAGAGTGCCCTACCTGCCCAGAGTCTCCTCTGCACACTGGCCCAGAGTGCTGGAGAGTGTTCAGAGTACCTAGAGTAGAGGAGACTGCCATGATGAGGTCAAACTCAAGTTAGAGGAGCAACATCTCATATACCGTCTGGGTAGTCTCCAGCCCCTTGGTATGAACATCAAATTCTTCAACTTCCGGTAATTCCCTCCCTCTCCCTTCCACCATCCCACCTTCACTCTGCCTCCTCCTCCAGCTACCTATCACCTCTCTCATGATCCTGGCTTCCTCTACTACCCATAGTGCTTTCCCCTTACATTTCTTCTTCACCATTCCTTCCTAACCCCTCCCTGCTTCCTCTCCCCACCCCTTGATCTTTCCCCTTACTGGTTTTTCACCTGGCACCTACCAACCTTCTCCTTCTTTATAGGGTCCCTGCCCACTCCCTCCTCAGTCCTGATGAAGGTTCTCGGCCTGAAATGTTGACTGTTCATTTCCACGAATGCTGCCTGACCTGCTGCGTTCCTCCAGCCTGTTCGTACGTGTTGTTTTGACCCCAGCATCTGCCGAGTATTTTGTGCAGTTCTGTTCTGGCAGGTAACAGTTTTGCTTTCTTCAGATCTGAATCTCTGTCCATGCTATCAGAGCCCAGAACTGCTTATCTGTACCCCGTCAGGCAACTCCTGTCCCATCACCGTAAGATGCTGTGCTTTGCACAGAGGCTGATCACACTCTCCTGGAGCCAGCTCATTGCTGAAAGAGGCACGCCACTGGTTCGACTTCATTTGGAGTTTGAGGGGATTGGATATGTCACAAAGACTTGCAAATTTCCATGGACTGGTGCATCATAGCTTGGTGTGGTGAATTGAAAGAGGTCATGGGGGGTGGGTAGACTCAGCTTCCCAGCAGTGTGGACATCTTCAAAAGCTGGTGCCTCCAGAAGCCAGCATCCATCATGAAGGACCCTTGCCGTCCAAGATGTGCCCGATTCTAGTTACTACCATTGGGGAGGAAGAACACGTGCCTGAAGTCCCAGGAAAAACTTCTTCCCCTCTGCCATCAGATTTCTCAATGGTTCACAAAAGCATGGACACTACCTCATTATTCCCTTTTTGCACTTGAATTTGTAATTTGTAGAAATCGTATGTATTTACACTGTATTATTGTGGCAAAATATCATATTTCACATCATATAATACAGGGATAATGAGCCTCATTCTGATTCCAAACGCACTGAACTGCAGTGGGAACAAGCCATCGTCTGTCCTGAGTCCTGAGGAACCGCTGCAGGAGAAGAGATACAACCTACAGCAGGAACAGAATGGGTCAGTCAGCATCCGTGGAGGCAGAGGGATGGTTGACACAATGGGTTGAGTACCTGCATCGGGACTGAGTGTGGAGGATGAAAGTGACAGCCAGTTACTGCCCCTCCTTCTCATCTCATTATACTGGTCATCTGACCTCTCCACTCTCAGTCCTGATCTGAAACATCGACCATCGTTCTACCTTCACAGATGCTGCCTGGCCTGCTAAGTTCTTCCAACAGATTTTTTTTTGTGCACCGGTTTCCAGCATCTTCAGTCTCTTGTGTCTCTAAGAAGAACATCTACACTGCTGTCTGTATGTTGTCTGTAAGGAGTTGGTATGTTCTCCTCATAGATGTGGGTTTCATCCAAATGCTCTTGTTTCCTCCCATTTTGTGAAGTTTAGTAGGTTGTGGGCTTGCTATGTTGGCACTGGAGGCATAGCAACACTTCTGGGAAAGAATATCCACACACTGTGTTGGTTGTTGACGCAGGTGATGTATTTTGCTTTGTGTAGGTATATGTGTGACAAATAAATACAACCCATTTTCAATTTTAAAAAAATTCCATTTTCCAGTTTGGTAATCAGAAAGCATTAGGACACAATGAATCATGCATTCTTTCACTAATTAAGGAGGAGGGCCATTAAAGCACAGTTTTTCTGTAATTTTCCCCTGGCTGTGTTTAGATCACAGTCCTGATGCTGGAGGAGTCCGGGGTGTGCTGGTGACGCTGTGCAAGTGGAACTGGGTGCTTAATATAGATCTCTGCCTGGAAACTACATGTTCGCTGCAAAGGTAAATTGATGCTTCAGTAAAGCTGAGCTAAGTGTGTCCAGTAGGCATTGCTTGGTGTGTAGTCTTTAACAACAGCAGCTGGAGGCATTGCTTTTCTCAGATAACCTTGTCTAGACCACTGTCCTCAACATTCCTCAACTTTGAGCTTTGAGTAGGGGCCAGGGCTCTGATGCATCATTCAAACCGAAGGAGAGGTGGAGCAACCCAGTGGCTTGTGAGGGAAAAGGGGCCCAGAGGATTTTCACAGAGGAAGAAATTGAATGGAGTGCAGGAGGAAATTACGGCAGGGGGGAGAAGTGAAGTAAGGAGGTTGGAAAATGTGACATTGGAGGGGATTTGCAGGAGAACCATGGAGAAGTTATGGGAGGGATGGGGAAGTTCTGGGGAGTGGAAGGTAATGATTTCCAATGTACCAAAGCCGCTGAACAATTGCACCATTTAGTGACAGCTGAAGTGCTTCTGTTGAAAGTGGTGAGCACATGCAGCTGTCTGCCTTGGCCTTTCGTGGCAAACACTGCGTGAACCATTCCCACCAGGACCAGGAGGCACAATGGGAACATTAAAAACGAGCAGTTCAAGAGTGACGGTGTGGGTGATGTATTTGTCCACAGCATGGCTGAGACCCCAAACTGTATCTCAAAAGGCCAGGGATGGGGGGAGGGGTGTCATTAAAACTTTCAAAACTGAGGCAGTGCAAAGGCTGGAGCAAACTCTCGGGGCTCCTACCACTGTGATGAGGAGCATTATCCCGTCAGACCCGAGGGGAGCCGTGTTATGAGATGGCTTGCAAAAGAAGCCTTTGTTTCATGTCAACAAGATACAGCAGTAGCTGCACCAAGAACAAACAGAGAAACCTACTGGTGTTCATGCTCGTCTCTTCAATATATTTAAAATGACATTGTTAATAAGCTGCATCTCTCTTGAGGCTTTGCAACTGAAGAGTGGTGATTATTCTCAAAGGCAAAACACATTGCTCCACAGTCAGCCTACACAGAATTTTAAAGTATGTTTTTAATTGGACTGTAATTCATTTGTATGTGAGGAGCTGAAGACTGATTAGTGTCTTCACAAGCCAATGGATCTTGCCTGTTTAATTATTCTAGCAGCTGGAGAATAAAGCTCAGTAAGATGGAGATTAAGCTCCAAGGTCATTAGAATACTTTGCAATGTCTGGCTTTCCCTCGTCATGGTAGTGTTATGTACAAGGCGCTGTAAAATACTGAACGTGGCGTTTATTGCAGTCTGACAGTGCAGTGCAGATTGAAATTACATTGTGAATGTGCTGTCATTGGATGATAATTAATTACTGATAATTAAGTGGAGTCACAGTTGCTAGGAGTTCTCATCTTTATCACCGGCAAAATTTGGATGGTAATACTGGTAGATCTTGTTTCAAAGGTGTGTTTTCCTTTTGGATTCTGTGTTTTTCCCTCAACAATATGCTGTTCCAATTAGCAGAGTATACATAGTTCTTCTGTTACTCAGTCGCTGAATGTTTTTCTCTGCTGTTTTAATCCTCAATGTGTAAGCTCCTTTCATTCCTGAAAGGTTTTCTGAGAAGGCATTTCTGTGTGAAGACTGATTATTATCATCGGTTGCCTTCCGGCTTCAATTTGACAGGTGTTTACAGTCGGTTTTTACTGACTTGGCTACCGAAACTTCTTTTTGAGTTGAATGTTTCTTCCAAGCTTTTGATTTCTAATTTTGGTGGATTGTTGTCTCTGTTATAACCTTACTAATGTACATTTTTTTTTGGAAATCAGTGTTTCTGTATGGTTGGATCCCCTTGTTCTTTGAGCCTCTTTAGGTTAGAAGCTTGGCCTGAGTTGCTTGGGTTTTCCTTGGTGCTAAGCAGAGCTGAGTGGCATTAAGCCAACAGTATCCTAGGTGGACCTCTTTACTGTGGCGGGGACAGTAGACTGTTGTATGGTGAGCAATGCTCTGGAGTTTCCCAAACTTTAACTCTTTGGAGACATAAAATATTGCAGTTGCTGAAATCAAGAGTTACTACAAAGCGCAGGAAGAACTCAGCAGATTTGTCAGCATCTAGAGAAGGTCTTGATCTGAAAAGATGCTGCTTCTCTAGCTGAGTTCCTCCATTTCATTCTGTGTTACTTTAATCTCTGTTCACTGGTTCACAGTTGGAGCTTGGAACCCTTTGTGTTTTAACTGGGTACCCAGTGTGAACCCAGCAGCAGTACTGTTCCGCTGTTTAAAGTCTAACGTGGAGAAACTGGGGTTCAACTGACTTTGGAAAGCAGATCTTAAGGGCTTTGAGCTTTAGTAAGCAATCTGATTTACTATTGATATATTTGGCACTTCCGTATTGTAAATTGAATACTGCAAAGTCTTTGATGGGTGTAGACTCCTAGCAGTCATTGTATGTATTTTGATGTTCTTTACCTTGATTTTTCAATTACAAGCACTTAGTTTCACCCTATGGGCCCATGAGCTCCTTTAGGAGAGTTTAAACACAAGGACAAGCTTTACAAATTTGCTGATTAATTAAAAACTCCGCAGTTTAATCATTGGATATAGGATGTTTTAAAGTGAGTTGGTCTTGAAATCAATGAAACATTGGCATAGGTCTAAGAAGATGTCCATTTATATTGACTAATAACGCATGTAATTCATTGAGGCATAAATAGAGAAAAATATTAAAATAATGTATCTTAATTGGGTAAAAGAATGAAATAAATTGCAGAGATATTGTCTCCTGTTGCTCTAATCTGTAGTGATGGCAGAAGCATATTCAGTGATGAGTAATTGGAAAAATAATTTCAAAACATAATGTGGGGCTTTGTGAAAAGAACAGTGGAGTGGGACAAAACCAAGAATTAAAAGCAGCAAAATATCGCCTGTTGTGCTGTATTAATTAATGATAATTCCCTGTTTTACATTGTAGTTGTGAGCTTTCCCATTCTCTTTCTCCAACTTTAATTGATTCTTTATTTCTGCTCTGTAGGACTGGGGTATTCTTCTAAGAAGGAGAATCTCATGAGAGTTGCGTGACTTGCAAAATTGCTTCTTTCTGCTGGGTTCCAGAATTGTGGTGATGTCAGCTATGGAAAGGAGCTCTGAAAACGAGAGCATGGAGATGGATGGTGTTGGAGATCCTCAGCCGGAAGACTTGGCTCTGCAGGTGGCTGCAGTGCAGGTCTCTGAGGAAGCTGCTTCTGCAGACACGGACACTGTGAAACCGTCCTTGGAGCTCCAGGATCCAGACAACGCAAAGGATGGAGGAAGCGCTCAAGCCAACAGAACGGGCCACCTTGGTGAGGATCCCAGCAGCATCCACAGGGTTGCAAGCAGTGTGCCGAAGAAGGTGGGTCCGAGGCCCAAACTTTCCAACAGGAAGCTGTCCCTCCAAGAACGTTCCTCTGGAAATAACCTCTCTGCCCGTACAGACCTACCAAGCTATCCCTACTCTACTGGACCTCTGTCGTCCGCAAGACGGCTCGCCAGTGAATCCGGCCGGATCAGTACGGGTGATTCCCAGGTGAGTTCATCCCGTAATTTTCAAACAAAGCTGTTCCAGGTCAAATTGAAATACCATTTGGTGCTTAATTTCAGAATTTGGAATTGGTATTTCTGGAAGAGAAGATTCAAAAAGGTTTAAGACTTGTTAGAAGTACCCAAAAGCCTACATTTAAATGTAGAGAAGGATCTGGTGTGATTGTGGATATAACTGGCTCATTCAGAAAGGGGGGAGGGGTGAAATATTTTAAAATTAAATGGTCAGAATTTGGCCTTCTTGAAATAAGGTGAAGACTGCGGTCACCAAGATCTGAACAAGAAGCATCCTGCCCAAGGTGCAAATCCTCTTAAAATAGTAATGATATTTCTGAGCGACTGTACGCCACGCCACTCCACTCCAGTGCAGGAAGCATTCAGTTGCTGGTGTTACATACACACATTTGCTGTATCAATGTCGTGCGGTGTGGGGGCACAAACTTTTCTACACCAACTGGGAACTTGGAAGTGGATCCTTCCCTGTGTGGGCATGCCCAGTGCTGGAGGCTGGAATGGGGTTGTACTCTGAAGGGTTTTAGAAAAATCTCACTGCAGCGGGTAATATTTTTCAGTGCCCTTCACCATGTGGTTGGTATAAAGTGAATGCTCCCCATGGTTGAAGATCAAGGCCACTTTTTCACCGTGTGGAGAAGCTGTGGAGGCTCTGTCTTTGGGAATCAGTAGGTTTCTGCATATCATGGGCTTAGTAACTGCATCAACCAAGTATCACTGCACAGAAGGAACAGGACATTAGTGTGGTGTACCACTGTCTTTCTGATCCCTGTATGACCCTATTCACAATGGTTGGGAAGGTTAAACTGAGGTAAATTTTTCTCAGTATTGAGACAGCTTGTATTAAACCAGCAGTCACTGCTTCAGTGCTGCACCTGCGATCTGTAACAGAGAAACTGCGCCTGACTGATTTAACGACCCTCAACGTGTGGAAATGGCTCTGCCTCAGACCACCATGCTAACGTGGATCATGGAGGTGCAGTAACGGAGAGCTTCAGTCCCATTGTTCTGGTTCAAGGCTTTTGCCTCTTGCTGCTCCCAAGCAACAGATAAATCACTCAGCAATGGAGAGGGCTGATGTGGGTGGCATAGTTAATGATGTGTATGTGGCATTTGATGGTATGACATAGTCGACCCACTGGCGAAAATGAACCTTTAGAAAAGAAAGTTTGAGAGTGGTGGTGAATATTTTTCAAATTAGAGGAAAGCATTCATCAGGTGTCAGTGTGAGGTCACAGGTTTTACTCATTAATAGCCCAGATTTGGTTCCAAAGGCTAATTTTGCTCATTTTATTTGATTTACTAAGGTATAGCGTGAAACAGTCCCTTTGGCCCTGTGAGGGCACCCCCTCCCCCCACTTACCCTACTAACCTGTGGGAGAAGACTGGATGGCCTGAAGAAACCACAGGCATTCCATCGGGACAACATACAGATGACGTTGGAGTTGAACTGCAGACTTCGATGCCCCGAGCTGTAATAGTGTTGCACGAACTGCTCGGCTACCGTGGGTTTCCAAATGTCCATATATCCTATCCCCAAGACTTTTCTCCAGCAATTTCCCTACTACTGATGTGAAACTCACCGGTCTGTAGTTCCCAGGATTCTCCCTTGTTCCTTTCTTCAATAGAGTCACTCGCCAGTCCTCCGGGACCTCACCTGAGACTAGAGAAGACACAAAGCTACTGGTCGAGGGCCAGCAATCTCATCTCCAGCTTCCGTCAATAACATTCATAAATCCCATCAGACCCTGGGGCTTATCCACTTTAATACTCATTAGGAGGCCCAACACTTCCTCCTCCTTGACCTCTGAAAGCCCTAACATACTCCTCCGGCTCTGATCTCCTGCTCGTTCATGTCCTTTTCCTTGGCAAATAATGAAGCAAAGTATTCATTCAATGACTTCAGAATCACAATTAGGATCCAGTTTAGTATCACCAGTGTGTGTTGTGAAATTTGTTAACTTAGCGGCAGCTGTATAATGTGATACATGATAATACAGAAAAAACAATTACAGTAAGTATATTTGTGTATTAAATACCTAAATTAAAAATGGTGCAAAAACAGAAATAATAAGAAGTAGTGAGATAGTCTTCATGGGTTCAAAGTCCATTCGGAAATCAGATGGCAGAGGGCAAGAAGCTGTTCTTGAATCATTGAGGGTGTGCCTTCAGGCTCCTGTACCTCCTCCCTGATGGTAGCAATGAGAAGAGGACATGTCCTGGCTGCTGGAAGTCCTTAATACTGGACACTGCCTTTCTGAGGCACCGCTCCTTGAAGATGTCTTGGATATTATGGAGGCTGGTACCCAAGATGGAGCTGACTAATTATACAATTTTCTGCAGCTGCTTTCGGTCCTGTGCAGTAGCCCATCCACACCAGACAGTGATGCAGAATGTCAGAATGCTCTCCATGGTACACCTGTAGAAGTTTTTGAGTGTTTTAGGTGATAGATGAATTCTCCTCAAACTCCTAATTAAATATAGTTGCTGCCTTGCCTTCTTTATAGCTGCATTGATATGTTGGAACCAGATTGGATCCTCGGAGATCTTGACACCTAGGATCTTGAAATTGATCACTCTCTCCACTTCTGATCCCTCTGAGGATTGTTTTGCAATGCCTTGTCCTACCCTTCCTGAAGTCCACGATCAGCTCTTTGGTCTTACTGACTTTGAGTGCAAGGTTGTTGCTGTGACACCACTCAACAAGCTGGTACATCTCCCCATGTACACCCTCTTGTCTCCATCTGAGATTCTGCCAACAAAATAGTTGGATCATCACAAATTTATAGATGGCATTTGAGCTGTACCTAGACACACAGTCTTGGGTAACGAGGGAGTAGAGCAGTGGGCTAAGCACACATCCCCGAGGTGCGCCAGTGTTGACCGTCAGCGACGAGGAGATGTTATTACCAATTTGCAGATTGTGGCCTTCCAATTGCAGAGCGAGATGCGGAGGCCCAGGTTTTGTACCTTATCAATCAGGACTGTAGGAATGAATGTGTTAAATGCTGAGCTACAGTCAATGAACAGCATCGTGACATAGGAATTGTAATGCCCAGGTGATCTAAGTCCGTGGGAAGACCCATTGAGATTGCATCTGCCGCAGACTTGGATGCATTCTCTGTACTCAAGCAAATGTTTCACCCTTTACTCTCGGGTGGTCCCACCCTCTTCCTAATTATGCTCTTGTTTTTGATATATGTACAGAAAGCCTGGGGATTCACTTTTACCCTACTTTCATGGCCCCTCCTGGCTTTTATGATTCCCTTCTTTAGTTCTTTTCTGGCTTCTTTAAATTCCTCATTGGCCCTGTTAGATCCTGACTTCCAAAGCTTCACATACTTTTCCTTTTTCTTCTTGACTAAAGTCATCACCTCTCTGGACATCCAGGGTTCTCTTATCTTCACATTCTCCTCTTTCCTTCTAACAGGAGCATTCCTTTCCTGTGCTCTGTGCGATTGATCTTTAAACAGCCTCCACATGTCTGATGTGGACTTGCCAGAGAAAAGGCATTAATGCTTCTCAGTTCCTGCCTAATGTCCTCGTAATTTGCCCGACTCCAATTTAAAACTCTCCCACAAGGACCGTACCTATCCTTATCTATGGCTATCCTGAAAGTTAAGGAGTTGTGGTCACTGTTCCCTGACTGTTCAGCCACCGAAAGCTCGGTCACCTGGCCAGGCTCATTACCCAACACCAGGTCCAGTACAGTCCCTCCTCTCGGTCTGTCCACATACTGATTTAAGACACCTTCCTAGAGACACTTAATGAATTCTTCCCCATCTAAACCCCTTACACTAAAAAGGTCCCAGTTTATATTTGGGAAGTTGAAATCCCCCCATGACAACAACCCTATCATTTTTGCACATTTCCTTAATCTAGTTACACACCTGTTCCTCAGTGTCCCAGTGGCTATTGGGGGGTGTGTACAATCTCATCAGTGTGATTTCACCCTTCCTATTCCTGAGTTCCATCCAAATAGACTCAGTGGAGGGTTCAGACACTGTGTCTCCTCTGAGAGCAGCTGTAATATTGTCCCCACCACCCCTCCTTACTCCTCGCTTTTCTAAAACTTCAAAAACCTGCTACATTAATTACCCATTCTTGCCCCTCTCAGCCAAGTCTCTGCTACGACTACAACATGGTAGTTCCATGTACTGATCCATGCTCAAGTTCATCACCCTCACCGATAATGCTCCTAGCATTAAAATACACACACTTCAACCTATCCGACCTGTCATACCTGTTCTTACAGAAACATCTGCATGATGCTAAGCTAGGGCAAGGCACATCATCGGTGATGTTACCTGGGGTCATCAGATTTTTTAGGTCTTTCAACATCATACACCCTCGCCAGGCGACCCAGTTGGGGTTGATCAGACCCCGGCCTGTGGCCTAGCAGCAACCCACTCTGCCCTCTTTATCCAGAGCCATCTTGACACTTTCTCTGCTGCATCTGTGGTGGTGGAAATGGCTCTCCTTCTTCCCTCTCCCGTGATTCCAAGTGCAGTGTATACTTTGCAGAGTGACTGGCCTGCAAAGCCACGATACCCGACCTCCACAGGCCAACACTTTGCTCTCCAGCCTCTTCTTTGGCAGTTGTTCTTCAGATCCTCATACTTGGCTCTTTTCCACTCGTAGGCCTCCTCCGTGCGTTCTTCCCATCCAGGTACTAAACAGGCCTGAGCCTGCTTAGCTTCTGAGATCAGACGAGATCAGGCATTTTCAGGCTAGTATGACCATAGGCCTCCTCCATGCGTTCTTCCCACGGCACGGTAAGCCCAAGCATAAGAACGTGTTTCGATGAGTCGGATCGCAACACAATGTCGGGCTGCAATATAGTCTCTGTGATGTGGGGAGGAAACTGCAGCTGTTTTCCCAGATCTGCTTTTAGCTTCCAGTCCTGCGCAGTGAAGAGCAACCCGGTTGCTTTCTGGTGTTCTGTTGGTCTTTCCCCCTCTTTGACAAAGCAGATGGTACTCACGACTGGACTTGTTTTCCGGCAGACGTTGAGGGTGCTGCAGATTGTCACAGCAATTGTCCGGAGGACCCGGTCATGCCACCACTGATAACGGCCATTGGCAAGTGCTCTGGGGCAGCAGCTGAGAATGTGCTCTGACATACCGGTCTTCTCACAGAGGGGGCAAGCTGGTCGTTCTGCAAGGCCCCGGCAGTGCAGGGCTAGGAAGGACGTCATAAACAGCCTGGATAAGGAACTTGATGACGTGTGGATCGAACTTCCAGAGATCATTCCACGTGATCTTTCGCCTGATCACCTGCTCCCATCTGGTCCGGGCTCCTTGCTGTTTCACTGCCACTGCTCTGCTGGTCCTCTCCTCCTCCACAGCTGTCCTTACCTCATTCTGGACCAGTTCTGGTCCTCTCCTCCTCCACAGCTGTCCTTACCTCATTCTGGACCAGTTCTGGTCCTCTCCTCCTCCAAAGCTGTCCTTACCTCATTCTGGACCAGTTCTGGTCCTCTCCTCCTCCACAGCTGTCCTTACCTCATTCTGGACCAGTTCTGGTCCTCTCCTCCTCCACAGCTGTCCTTACCTCATTCTGGACCAGTTCTGGTCCTCTCCTCCTCCACAGCTGTCCTTACCTCATTCTGGACCAGTTCTGGTCCTCTCCTCCTCCACAGCTGTCCTTACCTCATTCTGGACCAGTTCTGGTCCTCTCCTCCTCCACAGCTGTCCTTACCTCATTCTGGACCAGTTCTGGTCCTCTCCTCCTCCACAGCTGTCCTTACCTCATTCTGGACCAGTTCTTGTTGCTCTTTCCCTTGTACTTTGTCAAAATGGGGGACTTCAAGGCTTGCAAGTCCAGTTCTTCCCTTGGCGACTGCCCCCACCAGCTCTTCATGGCGCAGTCGCGCCTCAGCCTCTGCTCTCCACTTTCTTCCCATTCCCACTGCCACTGTCGCTCTGGCAACCTCTGGATCTGAAGATTCCCAGAACTGCAGCACCTCTCCTTTTCGCAAAACCTTGAACTCCTGCTCGATGGATTTCAGGGGGAGCCTCAGTTTGTGGTTATTCCCATACAGAGCAATGATGCTGCTGATGTTCCTTGGTAAACCAGCCATCTTCGCAGGAACCGGCTGATGACCCTCTCTAATTCAGCAGCAGTGGGAATTGGAAACTCACAGAGAAGCAGTGGCCAGAGGATTCTTGGTAATATACCGTGCTGGTAAATCCATGCCTTAAACCGCCCTGGAAGGCCAGACTCACCAACCTCTGGCAACCATTGTTCAAACTCCCCACAGGTGTTTCCTTATTGCTGCCTTATCACTGAGTCTTGCATCAAACATCTTCCCGACTTTTAACAGGGTTCTCTGTGATGGTAGGAATTGGAATGTCCTCAATAGATAAACACATTTTCTCCTGTACTCTCCCCTTCTTCAGCACTACATATGTTGATTCTCCAGGCTTAAAGGACATCTTTGCCCACCTCATCAGCCTTTCCAGCCCCTTAAGAATCCACCTAGCACCAGGCACCGACTCCGTGGTGATAGTCAGATCATCCATGAAGGCTCGTATTGGTGGCTGGTGGATCCCAGATCCTGATTTCGGGCCTCGACACACTGGCTCTGCAGATTTTACCAGCATGTTCATTGCCAGGGTGAAAAGGATGAGTGAGGTGGTGCAGCCCATGATGATACCAGTCTCCAGCCTGCACCAGTCTGATGTTATTGGCCCTGTTGAGACTCTCAGGTGGAACTCGTTGTAGTCCATAAGGAGGCCTCTGATTCCCTCAGAAACACGGTGCCTCTTCAGAGTGTCTTCAACAACCTTGTGGGGGATTGATCCACAGGCATTGGCCAAATCCAACCTCAAAACCTCTCTCAGGGGCTGTGTGATGACTCCAGTGTGCTCCAAGCAGCCTGGTACCCTTGGAACACCACCCTTCTGGACGGAGGTGTCGATGTAATCGTCCCTCAGGAAGTGCTTTGCTGAAGAAGAGCTTCCCTTCAACACTCATCAAGGATATTATCCCAAACTGACTGAAGTTCTCTTCTTCTGGAATCCACACTCCGTTTGCATACTTCCATTGCTTGGGCACTTTGCCTCTCTTCCAGATGACCTTGAGGATTCTCCACAGTCGCCGGAGAAGCCGGGAGCAGCGTTTGTAGATGTTGTAGGTGGTGCCACTCGGACCAGGCGCTGAGCCAGCTCCGGCTTTCCTGACTACTTGCTGAACCTCCTTGAAGAGAAGCTCTCGAAGGTCAAAAGCCTCTGTTGGCTCTGCGGTGGTGATGAGGGCATCACAGTCTCCCAGTTCAACTTCTCTGTCCGGGTTACTGAATGTGCTTCGAAGATGGTGGTTCATCTGTTCCTTTGTGCGGGACAGCTTTCCGCTTCTGGTGAACTGAAATGGGTTGCTGATAAATGCAGATCTTTCCTGTGCCTCCGATGTTGCTCTGCTCTACTCAGAGTCATGAGCCTTTTCCTCAGCATCCCAGGCAGCTCTTCCGGTGGCGCCCTGTCCTCACGGTTTGCCAGTTTATGTTGTTGCTTGAGCATCTTGAGTTCTTTCTGGATGTTGTGGATTTTGGTGGCTCTGTTGTTTCCAACATATGGCTGTTTGGCCCGCTTCTCTTCCTCGGTATCAAATCTCTCCGCTGCCACAGTTATGAACGCTGTTGTCATTATCTGCAATCTCCTCGCCACACCACCTTTGGCCACTGTTTCCAGCACCAGATGTACGTCCTCATCAAATCTTTGCCACTCTGCTGTCTGGCAGGCTTTGGGCCACCTGATCTGCATGGTCTGAGATGTGACATTGGGATGCACAGCTTGCACCAGGCGGAGGCTCTGGGTACTGTGGGGTGCTTCCTGACCCTGCTCCTCCTCTGTCTCCCCAGACTGGGAATCTGCGCATTGTGGTGCTCTCTGTTGCTCTTCGCACTTCATCCTTGACAGGTGGATTTTCCAGCCTCTCTGGTTCTTACGAATTTTGCCACAGATGCACTGTATACTCGTTGTCATTTGTCCATTGCACTGGGTCAGTAGCCTTGTATCCGTCCGGCTGGGAAGCTCTTCCGCTCCCCTCCTCAGGCTTCCCTGGGGGTGTCTTTCCATTCTTTGATCCGTTGCCTTCTTGGTTACTCCTTAACAGCAGCTGCAGTCAGGGCTGCTAACCCACCCTGCCCCAGTTTGCTGTCCTTCCAGGCTGTCAACCAGACTCATCCTGGTGGTCACTGGTGTCCCGGGTAGTTCTTACAGAAACATCTGCATGATGCTAAGCTAGGCCACATCATCAGTGATGTTACCTGGGGTCGTCTGTTAGTTTGATTTTGCCTTTCAATACTTTCCCTGACATCTACTGTCCTGTCTGACCCTCCCTTACTGACCTGTGGCTCCGATACCAATCCCCTGCCCGTGGTCCATACCATGCCGAGGAAGAGTGAGGTAGAGTTCATGGACTGTGCTTTGAGAGGCTGGTTATAGTTAGAATTAACTTCCGTCTCAGTAAGGACCTGGGCCTGCTGCAATTTGCCTGTAGCCACAAAGGGGCTACAGTCGATGTGATTTCAGTGTCTCTTCATGTGGCCTTGGATCACCTGGGCAATTCAAATATCCACGTCAAGATGTTGTTTATTGATTACAATCATTCCTACAGTTCTGATCAAAGAGCTCCAGAGCCTGGGCCTCTGTACCTCCCCCTGCACCTGAATCCTCAGCTTCCTCACCCAGGGACCACAGTCTGTGCAGATCAGCGCACCTCGCTGACGATCAACACTGGTGCACCACAGGGGGGTGTGCTTAGCCCACTGCTCTACGCTCTTGGCACCCATGACTGTGTGCATAGGCACAGCTCAAACCCCATCTTTAAATTTACTGATGATACAACCATTGTTGGCAGAATTTCAGATGCTGATGAGAGGCTATCAGCTAGTTCAATAGGTTTCAAAGGTACATTTAATGTCAGAGAATTGCATACGATATACATTCTGAAATTCTTTTTCTTTGCAAATATCCATGAAAACTGAGGAATGCTCCAAAGAATGAATGACAATTAAAATGTTAGAGCCCCAAAGCCCACCCCCATAACTCCCCCTCCCATGCACAAACAGCAGCAAGGTAATACCCCCCACCCCCACCAGCAAAAAAGCATCAAAAAGAACCCCTCACGCCCTGAAAAGGATAAAAAGAGAATCTAAAGATAGAAATAAAGCCATTTCCAAAGGTGCAAGCAAAGGAGTCGCCGTTTAGCAGCATCTTAACTTCGCACTGCCTTCACAGGAGTTGCAGCAATGACATTACGCTCAATGTCAGTAAGACCAAAGAACCTTAGAAGGGTAAGACAAGGAAACACACACCAGTCCTCAGAGGGATCAGAAGTGGAAAGTGTGAGCAGGTTCAGGTTCCTGGGTATCAATGTCTCTGAGTATCTATCCTGGTCCCAACATATCGATGTAGTTACAAAGAAGGTACGACAGAGGCTGTATTTCATTAGTAGTTTGAGGAGATTTGTTATGTCACCAAAGACACTACAAATTTCTGAAGTTATGGCATGGGGAGCATTGTGACTGGCTGCATCACCGTCTGGCCTGGGGGGGGGGGGGGAGAGGGCACTCGCAGGATTGAAATAAGCTGCAGGAAGTTGAAGCTTGCTCGGCTCCACCAGGCCACGACACTTCATGAGTATCCAGGAGCAGTGCCTCAAAGAGGTGGCGTCCATCACCCAGGTCATGCCTTGTTCTCGTTGCTGTCATCAGGAAGGAAGTACAGTACACTCAATGATTCAGGAACAGCTCCGATCCCTCTGCTATCTAATTTCTGAATTCTGGTTGCTGTGATGCATCTAGTGTGGTAGTGTAGTGAGTAACACTTGTCAGTAACCTCCTGCCTCTCCAACAGCAGGCCTCGTGCTGGCAACACACGGAAACTGAACTCCTTTCGGACTCAGGCTGAACTACAGAGGACGGGAAGGAGCTCTGGCCCCTGCACACGAAGCACACAGACCCACTGCTGTGTGGACACCCCCTGGTGCTTGTGAACCAGATCCCCAGCTATGGGTAAATAGCCCCACTGCCTTGCGGGCAGCCTCAAGAGAGACGAGGGCTATGGGAGTAAACCCAGACAGCAGATCTGTAATGGAGCGCCTAAGCTGGCTGGATGTCATTGAACATCCTTCCAGCAGCTCCTGCTGCCTTCCTGAGGTCCTGCATTTTGAAGGTGTCCTCGATGGTGGGGAGGCTTGTGCCCATGGTGGGGCTGGTGAACTTATGGCCCTCTGCAGCCTTTTTCGATCTTGTGCATTGAGCCTCCACACCAGGCAGTGATGTAAACAGTCAGAATATTCTCTGTGGTACATCTGTAGAGATTTGCTGGACATATCAAAGCTCCTGATGAAGTTTAGCTGTTGATGTGCTGCCTTTATGACTGCATCAACACGTCGAGACCAGGAAAGCTCCTCTGAGCTGTTGTAGCACAGGAGCTTGTAGCTGCTCACCTTTTCCACAGCTGACCCCTCAATGAGGACTGGTGAGTGCTCTCCCAACTTCCTCTTCCTGGAGTCCACAGTCAATTGCCTGGTCTTACTGACGTTGAGTGTAAGGTTGTGTTTGTGTCACCACTCAGCCAATTGAGATTCTGCCAAAACAAATGACGACACTGGCAAATTCATAGATGACATTTGAGCTGTGCCTAGCCACACAGTCATGAGTGTGGCGAGAGTAGTGCAGCGGACTAGGTGCCTTCCTTGAGGTATGCCTATCTTGATTGCCAGCGAGGAGGAGTTGTTATTGACGATCTGCACTGGCTGTGGACTCCTGGTCAAGGATCCAGTTGCTGAAGGAGGTTTTGAAGTTTGCTAATTCGTAAGTGGGGTATGATGATGTTAGACACTGAGCAGCCTGATGTAGATTTTACTGATGCTCAGCTGCTCCAAGGCCAAGTGGGGAGCCAGTGAAATAGTGTCAGCTGTAGACCTGTTGTGTTGGTGAGCAACTTGCCAACCCTCTCTCTGTCTCCCCTCAGCCTCTCTCTGCAGGCCAGGTGTGTCTAACTTCTCCTTATGAACGATGCTCTCTGATCCAGCCAACATCCAGGTGCCTCTCTCCTGCACCCTCTCTAAAGCCTCCAAATCCTTCCTGTAATGTGGTAACAAGAAAGGTTAATGTATTATCAAAGTAAGTATGCACTTTATTAGGTAGACCTGTGCACCTGTTAATTAACGCAAATATCTATTGAAAGACAAACATGTAGCAACACCCCAATGCATAAAATCATGCAGACATGGCCAAGAGGTTCAGTTGTTGTTCAGACCAAATAAAAGAATGGAGAGGAGATGTGATCTGTGTGAGTTTGAGCATGTAATGATTGTTAGTGTCAGATGGTCAGGAATTTTGACACACAGCAGTTTCTAGAGAATGGTGCAAAAAAGAAAACACATCCAGTTGTGGTGTGACAGGTTGTGTTGCTTACTCACACCTCCAGGTTCAATGTGGAGTTCGTACTTTCTCCCTGGTGTTCCGGTTCCCTCTAACATTGTAAAACTGTGTGTAAATTGCCATGGTGTTGGCAAGTGGCAAAAGAATTGAAAGGGAGAATTGGTAGGGAAATTATCTTACAGGCCAAGTTGTCCTTATAACTCAATGTTGTCACTGAGACATCTTCTTTTTCTTTAGTGTTTGAATACATCTCTCTAGCTCACCACTGATGTGATTTTGTGTTGTCTGATGTTGGTAGATAATTCAGAGAAGATCTGATATCCATCCTCACCACCAAGCCAGGGAGAGGGATGGGTAAGCCTGGAATAGAACCGCTAATTTCTGCCGTCAGCCATTCATTATCAACTCAAAGTCAAAGTTCATTGTCATGAGCACAAGTACGTGTATACACAGGTGCAAGGAAAACTTTCCCAGCAGTAATACCACAGGCACGTAGCATTCACAAGGAAAATATTAAATAAATATAGTTTTTACAAGAAAGCACAATTGAGCAAAAAAAGAGAGAGTGCAGAGCAGAATAATCCAAGGAATGAAAGGCTGTAATACTTGAAGAGTTTGATATCTCAGTGGAGTTTAGAGACCGAGGTGGGTGAAGGATCATTGAAACCTGCTGAATACTTGTGGGGAGGATGTTCCCATTAGTGGGAGAGCCTAGGATCTGAGGTACAGTTTCAGAATAAAGGGATGTCCCTTTAAAACTGCGCTGAGGAGTAATTTCTTCAGCCAGAGGATGATGAATCTGTGGAATTCATTGCCACAGAGGGCTGTGGAGGCCAGGTCATTAGGAATATTTAAGGCAGAGATTGATAAATTCTTGATTGGTAGGGGGTTAAGGGTTCGGAGGAGAAGAAAAATAAAGAGATTGAAAAATAAAGTCAACCAAGATGGATAGAATGGACAAATCCTTCAGCTATGGTGCCTTGAGAAGGTATTCACCCTCAACCTTTTGTTCATGTAAATGAGTATTATAGCCAGGGATTTTGATCAATTTAATTGAGAACTGTTTTTGGAAGTTGCCTTGAGAGGCATGTTTTAAGGATGTGTGATTGTAGATCTTGTGCAAGATCAGAAATGTTATATTTTGTTAAAATTAAAACCCTGATTGTCTCTATTGCTTTCTTTGTGATGAAACACTGCAGGGATAGAGTCATAGAGAAGTACAGCACATCTAGTCCATGCTGAGCTACTTAAACTGTTTACTCCCATCGACCTGCACTGGGACCACAGCCCCCCACACCCCTACCATCCCTGTACCCATCCAAACTTCTCTTAAATGTTGAAATGGAGCTCGCATGAACCACTTGAGCTGGCAGCTTTGTTCCACGTGACCCTCTGCATGAAGAAGATTCCCTTAAGCTTTTCACCTTTTACTCTTAACCCATGACTTTGAGTGGGGAAAAACCTGCTTGCATTTACCCTATCTATACCCCTCATAATTTTGTCTACCTCTATCAAATCTCCATCCAATCTTCTACATTCCAGGGAATGATTCCAAACCTATTCCATCCATCCATATAAACTTGGGTTCTCCAGGCCCAGCAACATCCTTGTGAATTTTCTCTGTACTCTTTCAACCTTATTTACATCTTTCCTGTAGGTAGGTGACCAAAACTGCACACAATACTCCAAATTTGGCCCACACCATTGTCTTTTAATGTTCAACATAACATCCCAACTCCTGTAATCAGTATATTTATTTACAAAGGGCAATGTGCTAAAAACTTTCTTTATGACCCTATCTACCTGTGATGTCACTTTCAATGAATTACGAACCAGATCTTTGTCCCACAGAACTCTTCAGTGCCCTACCCTGGTTGGTCCTACCAAAGTACAATACCTCACACTTGTCTGTACTAAATTTCATCAGTAATATTCAGCCCATTTTTTAAGCTGGTCCAGATTCTATTGCAAGCACTGATAGACTTCTTTGCTGTCCTACTACATCCCTAATATTGGTGTCGGCTGCAAATTTTCTGATTCAGTTAACCACATTCAAAATCAAATCAAGTTTAATTATCATTCAAACTATACGTAGACACAGCTGAATGAGACAGTGTTCCTCTGGGGCCAAGGTGCAAACATTCAAAATAAGGAGGAAAGTAATTCAACGTAGCGAGCAAAGAAGCATATTCACTCACAAAAAGACTATACAGTCCAAAACCCTGAGCGACAACCTCTGGCGAAATCGGCAGTGTGCAGATACGTACACTCCAGCCTGTCATTCCATCGCTTGAACATGGGAGGGCAGCACCGACTGTCCACCCTAGGCTTGAGGCCTAGTCTGAGCTACACAGCTTCCATGTCATCTGCCCCTCCACCAGACAAGGGTAACAGGCAACTTACATTATCTCTGTCCTGAGTCTTGAGATAGCAAGTGAAATGTCCAAGACAATCTCCCACAATTATATTGGACCAGCTCCAATGCATCCAAGTAGTGGGTAGCAATACGGTCTGCAGCCAGTCCAGCTGCTTTACCGGTATCCCGGCCAGCTCCTTCACCGGTATCCCGGCCAGCTCCTTCACCGATATCCCGGCAGGCTCCTTCACCGATATCCAGGCCGGCTCCTTCACCGGTATCCCGGCCGGCTCCTTTACCGGTATCCCGGCCGGCTCCTTCACCGATATCCTGGCCGGCTCCTTTCCCGATATCCCGGCCGGCTCCTTTCCCGATATCCCGGCTGGCTCCTTCACCGGTATCCGGGCCGGCTCCTTTACCGGTATCCGGGCCGGCTCCTTTACCAGTATCCCAGCCGGCTCCTTCCCCGGTATCCCGGCCGGCTCCTTCACCGGTATCCCAGCCGGCTCCTTTCCCGATATCCCGGCCCGCTCCTTTACTGGTATCCCGGCCGGCTCCTTCACCGGTATCCGGGCCGGCTCCTTTACCGGTATCCCGGCCGGCTCCTTTCCTGATATCCCAGCCGGCTCCTTTCCTGATATCCTGGCCGGCTCCTTCCCCGGTATCCCGGCTGGCTCCTTTACCGATATCCTGGCCGGCTCCTTTACCGATATCCCGGCCGGCTCCTTCACCGATATCCGGGCCGGCTCCTTTCCTGGTATCCTGGCCGGCTCCTTCACCGATATCCCGGCCGTCTCCTTTACCGATATCCCGGCCGGCTCCTTCACCGATATCCTGGCTGGCTCCTTCCCCGATATCCCGGCTGGCTCCTTCACCGATATCCCGGCCGGCTCCTTTACCGGTATCCCGGCCGACTCCTTTACCGATATCCCGGCCGGCTCCTTTACCGGTATCCGGGCCGGCTCCTTTACCGGTATCCGGGCCGGCTCCTTTACCGATATCCCGGCCGGCTCCTTTACCGGTATCCGGGCCGGCTCCTTCACCGGTATCCCGGCCGGCTCCTTCACCGGTATCCTGGCCGGCTCCTTCACCGGTATCCGGGCCGGCTCCTTCACCGGTATCCCGGCCGGCTCCTTCACCGGTATCCCGGCCGGCTCCTTCACCGATATCCCGGCCGGCTCCTTTACCAGTATCCCGGCCGGCTCCTTCCCCGGTATCCCGGCCGGCTCCTTTCCCGATATCCCGGCCCGCTCCTTTACTGGTATCCCGGCCGGCTCCTTCACCGGTATCCGGGCCGGCTCCTTTACCGGTATCCCGGCCGGCTCCTTTCCTGATATCCCAGCCGGCTCCTTTCCTGATATCCTGGCTGGCTCCTTCCCCGGTATCCCGGCTGGCTCCTTTACCGATATCCTGGCCGGCTCCTTTACCGATATCCCGGCCGGCTCCTTTACCGATATCCCGGCCGGCTCCTTCCCCGGTATCCCGGCCGGCTCCTTTACCGATATCCCGGCCGGCTCCTTCACCGATATCCGGGCCGGCTCCTTTCCTGGTATCCCGGCCGGCTCCTTCACCGGTATCCGGGCCGGCTCCTTTACCGGTATCCCGGCCGGCTCCTTTCCTGATATCCCAGCCGGCTCCTTTCCTGATATCCTGGCCGGCTCCTTCCCCGGTATCCCGGCTGGCTCCTTTACCGATATCCTGGCCGGCTCCTTTACCGATATCCCGGCCGGCTCCTTTACCGATATCCCGGCCGGCTCCTTCCCCGGTATCCCGGCCGGCTCCTTTACCGATATCCCGGCCGGCTCCTTTCCTGATATCCTGGCTGACTCCTTCGGCACCTCGAGTGACTCCACATCTGAGACCAGTCCATCTACTCTGATCGATGAGCAAGTTCTCAGAGGAGAATTGTCTTTGGATCATAAAAAAAAATTTGCATAGTAAAATGCACCTTTGATTGACCCCCGAGAGGCTGCTGTATTTGCACATGTCACTATCTTTCTTGAAGAATCTTACCGGATTTACATCCAGATCATTGATACAGATGACAAACAATAACACACGCAGCACCGATCCCTGCCGCACACCATTAGTCACTGGTCTCTAGTCAGAGAGGCAACCATCTACTACCACCCTCTGGCTTTGCGCGCAAAGCCAATGTCCAGTCCAATTTACTACCTCATCTTGAATTCAAACAACTGAACCTTCTTAACCAACTTCCTATGAAGGACTTTGTCAAATGCCTTGCTGAAGTCCATGTAGACAACATCCACTTACTTGTCTTCATCAGCTTTCCTGGTAACTTCCCAGAAAAACTCTACAAGATTGGTTAGACATGAACTACCACATGTGAAACAATGCTGACTATCCCTAGTCAGTGCGTATCGATCCAAATACTCACATATCCGGTTCCTTGGAATACCTCCCATGACTTTTCCAACATTGATGACAGGTTCACAGGCCTATAATTTCCTGGTTTAATTTTGGAGCATTTCTGAAACAGTGAGACAATTCTCCTTCACCTTGTCTGCTGGAGCAACTTCATGCCGCCTTTTAGCCCTCCTGATTTCTTTTTTTAATTGTTTTCTTGCATTTCTTATATTCCCTGAGCACCTCATTTGTTTCTACCTGCCTATACCTGTTATGCACCTCCTTTTGTTTCTTGATCAGGGCCTCAATATCTCTTACAAACCAACTTTCCCTACACCTGTTATCTTAACCTTTTATTCTGACAGGCACATACAAGCTTTGTACTCTCAAAATTCCAATTTTGAAGGCCTCCCACTTACCAAGAACACCTCTGACAGAAAACAGCCTGTCCCATTCCACACCTGCCAGATCCTTTCTGATACCATCAAAATTGACCTTCTCCAATTTGATATCACAACCCGTGGACTTTTAACATATCTTTTAACATATTTACTTTGAAATCAATAGCATTATGATCATTAGATGTAAAGTGTTCCCTGCACAAACTTCTGTTACCTGCCTTGTCTCATTCCCTAATAGAAGATTAAGTATCAAACACTCTCCCATACAGAATAAGGAAATTTTCCTCAACACATTTGACAAATTCTATCCCATCTAGTCCTTTTACAGTATGGGAGTCCCAGTCAATATGTGGACAGTTAAAAATCACTTGCTATAATAACCTTGTGTTTCTGGTAGCAGTCTACCATCTGCGAAACCAGTGTAGAGAAAAGGTAACACGATTCACCGCAACAGAAGCGCTGAGTAATCTGTTCACAATGGCAAATTGATAAATATTGATGTTTGGAAGGACTTGAGTGAACTTGCAACCCAGTCACTAAGAATTGGCACGTAGGCGCAGCAGGCAAAAGGTATGTTGCAAGCAGACCAGTGATTGAATATAAGAGTAAAGACGACTTGCCACAATTATATGGAGCTTTAATTATTGGAAGATGAAATTGAACAGGGACCTTGAGGAATATAAAGAATCTAGAAAATAACTCAAGAGAAGGTCATGAGAACTTTTTGGCAACTAAGATTGAAGAGAGCTGCAAGGCATTCCACATAGTACATACATTAAGAGCAAGTGGATAACTCGGAGAGGGTAGGACCGCTCAAAGGTAAAGGAAGGGAACATGTGGTTGGAGGAGGAGGATGTCCTAAATGGCTACTTTGCTTCAATGTTTATCAAGAAGGATGTGGAGGGTAAAAGGGTAAGTGTGGAGTGTGCTGATATGTCAGGGCATCTTGCAATAAAGAGGTGGTTTTGAGTCTCAAAGAGCCTGAAGGCCGATGCGTCTTCAGGGCTTGATGGTATATACACCAGGTTACTTAGACAGTCAAGGGATGAGATTGCAGGGAGTCTTGACCAAGACTTTTGTGTCCTCTCTTAACTACAAGCAAGGTCCTAGTGGACTGGCGAGTTGCTAATGAAATGTGGATAATCCAGTAAATTATAGACCATTGAGCCTCATGTCAATGGTAGGAAAGTGTTTGGAGAAGATTGTTAGGAATAAAATTTATGAGCGTTTGGAAGCTTTGGTCTGATTGGGGGCAGTCAACGTGGCTTTGTGGGGGGCATGTCGTCTTAGCAACTTGATTGACTTTTTCAAGGAGGTGACAAAGGTGATCAATGAAGGTCGAGCTGTCACTGCTGTCTCTGTGGATTTTAGTAAAGCATTTGACAAGGTCCCTCATGGTAGACTCATTCAGAAGATGAAGATGGTTGAGGTCCATGGTGACTTAGCCATTTGGATTCAGAATTGCTTGACTAGAGGACAGAGGATAAGGATCAATGGGGTATATTCTGGCTAGAAGTGATATTCCAAGTTCTGGGACTTCTGCTATTTTTGAGATATCAATAACTTGGATGAAGATGTGGAGGGATGGTTTAGTTAGTGTGCGGATGACACAAAGGTTGGTGGTGCTGTGGCCAGTGTAGAAGACTAACAAAGGATACAGTGAGATATGGATCAGTTGCAGATATGGGTGGAAGATGGCTGATGGAGTTTAACCCAGCCAAGTGTGAGGTGTTACAGTTAATAGCACGGCCCTTAACAGTGCTGATATACAGAGGTATCTTGTGTAACGAGACTGTAGCTCCTGTGAGCTACTGTACTAATTGTTAGAGTAGTAATTAGAGTGTTTGAGATGCTTTCGTTTATTAGTCAGGGCATTGAGTTCAAGAGTCAGGAGCTTAAACTGCAGCTTTATATAAAAAAATATTTAGGCTGCACCTGGAGAACTTCCTTCCGTTGTGGTTTCCCCCAATATTGGAAGTGGCTGTGGAGAGGGTGCAGGAGTCTCCCTGGATTAGAGGGAGTGTCTGGTAAGGAGAGGTTGTTTTCTCTGGAGTTGTGGAGGCTGAGGGGAGATCTGATACAAATTTATAAGATGATGAGAGACATGGATGGACAGCCGGCATCTTGTCCCCCAGGATCAAAATGTCCTACACTAGCGGACATTTATTTAAGGTGAGGGTGGGAGGTGGGGTATTTCAAAGGAAATGTGCGCAGCACGCAATTTTTACCCAGAGCGGTAGATTGCCAGTGGTGGTTGTGAAGGTAGGTATGATAGAGGTTTTTAGGAGGCCCTTGGGTGCAGGAATGTGCAGAGAATGGAGGGATGAGGTCTATGTGATGGCCAAAGGGATCAGGTGTCAGTAGATTAATTATTTCTGCATAACATCGTGGCTGACAGGCCTGTTCCTGTGCTGTACTGTTCTACGATGTTTAGTGCTGCCATACCATGGTTAAATCATACGTAGTTGTGTTATGTACTGTATTAACCCCCCCCCCCCCCCCCGGCACTTCCATGAAAGTGATACAGTGGAAGTTCATCAGATAGGTTCCCGAGCTGGCAGTTTTCCACATTGGGGCAGAGTGAATGGGCTCAGCCCGTGTTGAGAAAAATGGGAGAGGGTCTCACTGTCTGCAGTAACAGGCCCTCTGGCCCATCATGCTTATTAATCCCATTTAACATTGATCCCACATTTTCTGCTCCCTAAAGACTATGAGGCCGTACTAGTAAACAAAATCCATTTGATGCACATAATTTAAAGTTTGGGCAATAAACCTCTGCTGTTTTGACACCACTTACAATTGAAACCAGGAAACTTTGAACGATAAAAGGCAACATCACCCAGCATATTTAACACAATATTATCCAAAGTATAATTTCTAATACTGGGCCTCACTTAGCACAGGGTTTCCCAGATTCCATATTACCACAGTGTATCCAATGTTAAATTACAGGTGTAGGACAGTGTATCCAATGTTAAATTACAGGAGGCAAGAGGTGTTGGGGGTTCATAACAAAAAGTTCAAAGTAAAACTTAATATCAGATTCTGTGTGTGTGTTGTGGCTTCCGTCTGGTAGTCACTGGGAGTGGCTTCTCCAGGGCGCAAGCCAGGCAGAGTTGATATGGAGATCCGTCTGTTGCCCATGCAGTGGGACCCCCCCCCCCCCATGCTGATGACGGGTCCAAAGGAATGACGGAAGTCGGTACAGTTTGGTGCCAGCAGCATCGCAGGAGTTGCCGTGCCGGTGCTGGGTACAGCAGTCAGCCACCTTCGGGACTCCGACTCCGGATTTTTCCTCAGGGTTTACTCCCAAAGCCTTTCCCGTGAGTGGGTATAGCCGCAAGGCAGCGGAGGTTTGAAATCGGAGTTCTCCCTCTCCTAGATGGTCCATGGTTAATGAGCCCCATCTGCTCAGAGCAGATGGTTTTAAGGTGCCAGTGGCCCAGGTTTGCTCCTCCTGTCAGTGAGAACGGCTTCACTGGGCATAAGAATGATGCCACATGTGAAGGCCAGGAGCTGGGCTTGGTCGTCAGAGGCTGTTTGAGATGCACGCCACGAAGAGCATTTGTTTAGCAGCGGGAGATTGTCCCCACTACCACCCTTCGGCTATGACCACCCTTGGAGCCACCAGAGTCCGTACATGTCACCGTTTACAAAGGGAGGTGTGTAAATAGGGCCCGAAGGATCATTGGAGACCTGAGTCACCCCAACCACAAACTGTTCCAGCTGCTACCATCCGGGAAATGGTACCGCAGCATAAAAGCCAGGACCAACAGGCTCCCGGACAGCTTCTTCCACCAGGTCATCAGACCACTTAATTCATGCTGAGACAACTGTATTTCTATGTTATACGGACTGTCCTGTTGTACATACTATTTATTATAAATTGCCATAAAGTGCACATTGCACATTTAGACAGAAATGTGGTGTAAAGACTTCTCCTCATGTATGTGAAGGATGTAAGTAATAAAGTCAGTTCAGTTCTAATTCTTCCTCAACAAAAATCTCTAGAACAGTAACTGTAAACAGGAGCAATGAAAGAGCAAGAGCATAGAAAATAACAAACTGCTGAAATGGAAATATAAATAAATAGCAATCAGTAATGAGAGCATGAAATGACAAGATAAAGAGCCTTTAAAGTGAGATCACTGGTTGTGGGGACATTTCTATAGATGAGTGTAGTTGTCCTCTTTTGTTCAATAGCCTGATGGTTGAGGGGTAGTAACTCCGGAACCTGGTGGTGTGAGTTTGAGGCACCTATACCTTCAGTGAGAAAGCAGCATGTCAAACATTAAGATCAGCCTCCTTTCACTGTACCTTCTATCCCACCAAATTAACTTCTCTCTACTTACTCGTGTCAGAGTTTATTCCTAATCAGGAAGTCGAACTGTGATAAGTTTGAAAGGCAAATATTTGCAAAGGTGTTGGTTTAAGACTGTTTGTCATCAGCAGCCGAAACTGGTCATGTGACTTCCCAGGGTTGCCAATGTGACTGATGTGGCTATTGTCTTGGAGGGTTTGATGGCGTCGGAGCTGGAATGATGTTCTCTTTGGCCAAGGAGTCGTGGTCTCAATATAAGGGGGAGATTGAGACTGTATGGAAATGAGTGAAACATTCCTCACCCAGAAGGTAATTGACGTTGGGAATTCTTTCCCTTGAAGATTCAGGAGATTCAGCCACTGATTTTTGATTTTTGGTGTAGGAGGAATGAAATTATAGGGATAGTGCAGGAAGATTGGACTGAAGTGGGAGATCAACTAGGATCTTGTTAAATGGGGGCGGCAGCTCAAAGGTTTGAAAGGCCTGCCCTGTTTGAATTCTATACAATTTGCCAGCATCTGCTGTTGAGTGAAACGGGCAGATTTTGTATCTATGTGGTCATCAGTTTTGGGTGCTAAAGCTCCCCTGCAGTTCTTCCCCAGGGGGAGTTGTGGGTTCTTGCCATTGCCTGTGACTCTAAATCAGGGGTGGGCAAACTTTTTGACCTGAGGGCCACAAAGGGTTCTAAAATTTGACAGGGGGGCCGGACCAGGAGCAGATGGACGGAGTGTTTTGGTAATACACCTCATAAGAGAAAATAAAATATCATGGGATATGTAGAAAACATGTGCTTTAATTTCAATTGAAAATGAACAAATGCATTACAACAAAATATCTGTCTTTGAAGTCCCATGGTATTTAGCTATTTATTGAAATGTCTTTTAAAACACTGAAAATTAAATGAATAAAATGCAGCTTTTTTTAATAGTAACTGTTATTATTTTAAAGCACTGAAAATTCTGTTATCCTTCAAGATATTATCATCATCACTCTCCTCCTGACTGTCTTTATTTCAAAAACGGTAGGAGATGCAGGTCTACTTGGCCTGCTCCTTCTTATTCAATTGTCCCCTGTGCCAAAACTCAACAACGACCCGCACAATGACAGAACAGTGAGAGCGCGCCAATATGCGGAGCTCTGTGCTCGCAAATCCCCGCAGGCTATCTCCCTTAGCCGGAACGCTGGCTAATTGTGAGCCGGTTCGGATGTGCCAGGAAATGGGTCGCCACAAGGTCACAAAGTAAAGCGCAAATGTGGAGTAATACACTGCACCTCAACAAAGGTCAATGTATTTAGAGTGCGTAATCTATTGGGAAAACGCCAGAATTGCGGGGAAAAAACATTAACAAGGTTTATTAATATAATTTCATCAAGTTCTGCGGGCCAGATTAAAAAGCTTAACGAGCCGCATATGGCCCGTGGGCCGTAGTTTGCCCATGCCTGCTCTAAATCTATTTGCTGCTCCTTCAAAGCCGCCATTTCGAGGGCAGAGCCGAAGATGGTTTAGGACATGTGTGCTGTTACATGATGTTCCACACCTTGGCAGTGTGTGAGTGCTAGGCGGATGTACAGAATGTACCCTTTGTCCTACTATTTAACAAAGGCGTATTCTTATTGGAATTGGTTATTCCTGTCACGTACACTGAAATACAGTGAGAAGCTTGTTTTGCATACTCCAGATACGAATCAAATCATTACACAATGCATGTTGAAAGGCCTCGATAAAGTGGATGTGGAGAGGATGTTTTTGAAGACCAGAGGACACAGCCTCAGAATAGGGGGACTTCATTTAGAACAGAGATGAGGAGGAATTTCTTTAGCCAGAGGGTGGTGTATCTGTGGAATTCATTGCCACAGGCGGCTGTGGAGGCCGAGTCATTGGTATATTTAAGGCAGAGGTTGATCGATTCTTGATCGGTCAGGGCGTGAATGGATATGGAGAGAAGGCGGGAGATTAGGGCTGAGAGGGGAATGGATCAGCCAAGATGAAATGGTACAGACTGGATGGGCCAACTGGCTGAATACTGCTGCTATATCTTATGATCTTGTGTATGGAGGTAAAACAAATTAAAAAGATTTCAGAATGCAAAATAAAGTGTAACAGCCACAGAGAAAGTGCAGTTCAAATCAATGAGGTCATAACGCAGATCGTGAGGTCAAGAGTCAACTTGTCACAATAAGGAACTATTTAGTAATTTTTAACAGCGGGGTAGAAGCTGTCTTTGGCAAGGTATGTGCTTTCAGGCTTTTGTCTCTAATGCCCATTGTTGGGTAACTTGCGTAGAGTCTGTTTTATTCCTTGTGAGAACGTGCCTTGGCAGATGCAGCATTAAATGGTAGGCTGGTTCAGGAACAGACACAGCAGCAAGAAGCCTTGTACTCTCGACCAGAACCTGAGAACAAAAGAGACAAATTCACTTTGGTGGTGTTCACACAGGATGCTCAAACCAGCAGCGGGCTCATTTCAGAGTCTGATAAGCTTGTCGCGAATGTGAACTGTGGACACTCTGGGTCTGTTTCCCTTGGAGCAGAGCTGGTTACTGGGATGTGACTGAGGTACGTGAAGTTACTGGAGTACAGACAGGGTGGACTTCAGCAAACCTTTCCCCTTATCAGAGGTGGATAAATCTAGAGGAAGTGGATTTTGGGTAAGCGGTAAGAGATTTAAAGGGGATCTGAGGGGAATATTTTTCAGCCAGACAGGTTGAGTCCTGGGTCTGTCAGAGGGAGTGGTGGAAGTTGAGTCTGGAAGAGCAGTTGAATTGGTTGACCTTGGGGCTGGTGAGGTGAGATTAGTACAGAAGGGTTCCCTCTGGTTGGCTGAGATGTCGAGGGTTGAATTCTCAATTTTCTCATTACAGTCTGAAGTTATAATGTTTGATTCAACAGCCATGACAGTCATGTACATCCCGTGTCTGTGAGTCTCTTCTGTACCTGTGCGGTCATCTGGAAACACAGAATGATTCCTGATGTAGGCTTTCACTCTGAGATGTTGACAATACCTTTCCCCTTACAGGCGCTGCTCAACCCACTGAGTTTCTTGTTAGATTATTTATTGTACAGAGTACTCCTGCTGTGACCTAACTGATGTCATACCATAACCTTCCTGCTCATTCACTTAATCACAAACAGAGAAAATCTGCAGATGCTGGAAATCCCAGCAACACGCACAAGTCCTGCTGCAGGATCTCGGCCCAAAGCATCGACTGTACTCTTTTCCATTGATGCTGCCTGGCCTGCTGAGTTCCTCCAGCATTTTGTGTGTGTTGCTGCTCGTATATTCTTTGCTGTGTCTAATGAAGGCAAGTGTCATACACGTTTTCAGTATCTTAACGATCTGTGCCAGCACTTTACAGATCCTTGGTCAGATCCTGAAACCAACATGGTGGGCTTCACAGCTGAACAGGTGAGAAGACAGCTGAAATGTCTCCACCCAAGCAAGGCTGCAGGCCCGGATGGTGTCAGCCCCAGGGTGCTCAAAGCCTGTGCCCCCCAGCTATGTGGAGTACTTCACCATGTCTTCAACCTGAGCCTGAGTCTCCAGAGGGTTCCTGTGCTGTGGAAGATGTCCTGCCTCGTTCCTGTACCAAAGATGCCACACCCCAGTGGCTCCAATGACTATAGACCAGTGGCATTGACCTCCCACATCATAAAGACCCTGGAGAGACTTGTTCTGGAGCAGCTCCGGCCTATGGTTAGGCCACACTTAGACACCCGCCAGTTTGCCTATCAGCCCCAACTAGTTGAGGATGCCATCATCTACCTGCTGAACTGTGTCTACGCCCACCTGGACAAGCCGGCGAGCACTGTGAGGGTCATGTTTTTTGACTACTCCAGTGCGTTCAACACCATCCGCCCTGCTCTGCTGGGTGAGAAGCTGACAGTGATGCAGGTGGATGCTTCCCTGGTGTCATGGATTATTGATTACCTGACTGGCAGACAACAGTTCGTGCGCTTGCAACACTGTGTGTCAGACAGAGTGGTCAGCAGCACTGGGGCTCCACAGGGGACTGTCCTGTCTCCCTTTCTCTTCACCATCTACACCTCGGACTTCAACTACTGCACAGAGTCTTGCCATCTTCAGAAGTTTTCTGATGACTCTGCCATAGTTGGATGCATCAGCAAGGGAAATGAGGCTGAGTACAGGGCGATGGTGGGAAACTTTGTCACATGGTGCGAGCAGAAGCATCTGCAGCTTAATGTGAAAAAGACTAAGGAGCTGGTGGTGGACCTGAGGAGGGCTAAGGCAACGGTGACCCCTGTTTCCATCCAAGGGGTCAGTGTGGACATGGTGGAGGATTACAAATACCTGGGGATATGAATGGACAATAAACTGGACTGGTCAAAGAACACTCAGGCTGTCTACAAGAAGGGTCAGAGTCGTCTCTATTTCCTGAGGAGACTGAGGTCCTTTAACATTTGCCGGACGATGCTGAGGATGTTCTACGAGTCTGTGGTGGCCAGTGCTATCATGTTTGCTGTTGTGTGCTGGGGCAGCAGGCTGAGGGTAGCAGACACCAACAGAATCAACAAACTCATTCATAAGGCCAGTGATGTTGTGGGGGTGGAACTAGACTCTCTGACGGTGGTGTCTGAAAAGAGGATGCTGTCCAAGTTGCATGCCATCTTGGACAATGACTCCCATCCACTCCATAATGTACTGGTTAGGCACAGGAGTACATTCAGCCAGAGACTCATTCCACCGAGATGTAACACTGAGCGTCATAGGAAGTCATTCCTGCCTGTGGCCATCAAACTTTACAACTTCTCCCTCAGAGTGTCAGACACCCTGAGCCAATAGGCTGGTCCTGGACTTATTTCCACTTGGCATGATTAACTTATTATTATTTAATTATTTATGGTTTTATTTTGCTATATTTCTTCACTACTCTTGGTTGGTGCGGCTGTAACAAAACCAAATTTCCCTCGGGATCAATAAAGTATGTCTGTCTGTCTGTTGTACACCGAGATCCCTCTGTTCCTCCGCATTCACGACCAATCATGCTGTATTGTTTATATGTGTTGTACCTCCAAGTGCACCACCTTGCAGGTATACTGATTAAATTCCATCAAAGAATTCACTGTCCCAGACGGCTGTGGAAGCCAAGTCACTGAGGACATTTAAAGCAGAGGTTCTTGATTAGTCAGGTTGTCAAAGATTCCGGGGAGAAGGCAGGAGATTGGGATTGAGAGGGATAATAAATCAGCCATGATGGAATGGTGGAACAAACTCAAAGGGGTGAATGGCCTTATTCCATTCTTATATGTTATTGTTGGTTGTGCCCATCATACTAAATGATTTTTATGCCATCCTTTAGACTGCGATTAGTCTTCTCATTGTCAATAACACGACCGATTGTTGTCTCGCCTGCAAACTTACTAATCATATCTTTTACATTTATATTGAACTGTTAACGCAGTAAAGGTTGCAGCATTGATCCTTGGGTGTATCACTGGTCACAGGCTTCCGATCACACAACCGATTCACCACCAGCACACTCTGGCTCCTAATACCATGCTCAGCTTGGAGCCGCGTTACCACCCTGCTCTGTATCCAATGGGCTTTCACCGATCGCACCAGTCTCCCTGGTGCACCTGGGACCTTGTCAAAAGCAACGTGACGGAAGAAGATGGAAGCCAGTAGGGGAGGGGAGGAGTGCAAGCTTGTGGGTGATAGGTGAATGCAGGTGGGGAGGAGAATGGGGGGAATGATGTGCCCCTCTCTCTTTGTTGGTTTGCCTCTTCCCCTGAACATAGTTATAAAATACTTACTCATTTTTCTTAATCCCTCTGCTTGTGATACTTTCTGGCTCCTTTTTGTCCCCTAATTTTTCTGTTGGGGGTACCCCGTGGACACTCTAGCTCCATGGAGCTGGAAGGTTGTTCAGTGTCTGTGAATACACTAGCACTGCCCTGTGCTGTTGGAAACAATGCCCTTAGACACCTGGAGATTATCGGGAGAACCCCACAACTTGAACCTACCGAGGAGATCCAGTACTCTGAGGGACTGGACTGTGAAAGGCAGTATCATCCCTGGACGTGAGTGAATTACTGTCCTTTCCACACCTGGGAGAAGGGTGGTTCCTCACACCGCATATGGATGTCTGAACATTAGATTTTACCTGTTGCTAGGACCTGAAAACATTGCCTGTGACATTAACACTAATTCAGTTCCCTCAAGCTGTCAGATTGATTGAAAACAGATGTGACAGACAGCTGGGGTGATTTATACCCAGAGAATAACATTCAACCAGGTTACAGCTCTGCTGAACATAGCTGCCAATAGGCATTTGCTTATTAGCTATTATCAGTATAGGAGTCGAGACATTACAAGATGTTGGTGAGGCTGCATTTGGAATATCATGTTTACTCTGCAACAGCTGGAAAGACTGCAGAGGAGATTTATGAGAATGGTGTCAGCCCTTGAGGGATGGAGTAATTGGGGGAGGTTAGCCAGACTGTATTCCTTGGACTGAGGTGCGACATTATAAAATAATGAGGGACGTAGATAGGAGGAATACACGTGGTCCTTTTCCCAGGTAAGGAACTAAAAGGCTGGAGGGCACAGGTTTAATGTGAGGAGAGAAAGACTTCTAAAGGACCTGAAGGGCAAGCTCTACCTGGAGAGGGTGCTGGGATGGGGTCGGTGCACTCATTCCTGTTCACATCAATGGTGTTGAGATTGAGAGCCTTGAGAGCCTGTCCTTGATAGCCTGTCCTGGTCCAACCACGCTAATGTCCCACCCAAGAAAGCTCACTATTGTTTCTTCCTCAGGAGGACATTCACTCCTTTCCCCTCTCCCATCAGGCAGGAAATACAAAAGCCTGAAAGCACGTACCACCAGACTCGAGCAACTTCGATCAGACTCTTCGGCAATGAGATGGGGCAGGTGACAGAAGCTTGTGTAGGGGAACACCTTGGATCTAGCGATCATAATGCCATTAGTTTCAAGATAGTTATGGAAAAGGGTATATCTGGTCCTCTGGTTAAGATTCTAAATTGGAGAAAGGTCAACTTTGATGGTGTCAGAATGGATCCGGCAAGTGTGGATTGGGACAGACTGTTTTCTGGCAAAGGAATACTCGGTAAGTGGGAGGTCTTCAAAAGGGAAATTTGAGAGTACAAAGCTTTTATGTGCTTGTTAGAATAAAAGGTAAAGATAACTGGTTTCAGCTACCTTCATTTTTGAGAGATTGAGGCCCTGGGTAAGAGAAAGAAGGTGTACTTTGGGTACAGCTAGGAAGGAGCAAATAAGGTACTTGAAGGGTATAAGACGAAGGGTCTCGGCCCGAAACGTCTACAGTGCTTTTTCCTATAGATGCTGCCTGGCCTGCTGCGTTCCACCAGCATTTTGTATGTGTTGCTTGAATTTCCAGCATCTGCAGATTTCCTCGTGTTTGCTTTTTAAGAAATGCAAGAGAACACTTAACAGGAAAACAGCAGGGCAAAAAGAAGGAGACTTCTGAAGGTTAGCAAGGGGCAAAATAGATAAATGAGTTGATTTTATTTCTTACATCCTTCACATACATGAGGAGTAAAAATCTTTACGTTACTTCTCCATCTAAATGTGCTATCATAGTAATTTATTATAAATAGAACAGTCAATGTAATATAGAGTACACTCAAGTCAGCGTGAATTAATCAGTCTGATGGCCTGGTGGAAGAAGCTGTCCCGGAGCCTGTTGGTCCTGGCTTTAATGCTGTGGTACTGTTTCCCAGATGGTAGCAGCTGGAACAGTTTGTGGTTGGGGTGACTCGGGTCCCCAATGATCCTTCAGGACCTTTTTACACACCTGTCTTTGTAAATGTCCTGAATCATAGGAAGTTCACAACTACTGGTGCGCTGGACTGTCCACATCACTCTCTGCAGATTCCTGCGATTAAGGGATGTACAGTTCCCACACCAGGCAGCGATGTAGCCAGTCAAGATGCTCTCAATTGTGCCCCTATAGAAAGTTCTTAGGATTTGGGGGCCCATACCAAACTTCCTCAGCCATTGTGCCTTTTCACCCCACAGCTGGTGTGTACAGACCATATGAGGTCCTTGGTAATATGGAAATAATTCTGATTAATAAGTAAACAATAAATATCGAGAACATGAGATGAGTCCTTGAAAGTGAGTCCATAGGTTGTGGGAACAGTCGAGTGAAGTTATCCCCTTTGGTTCAAGCCTGATGGTTGAGGAACAATAATGTTCCTGAACCTGGTGGTGAGAATCCAGAGATTCCTGTACCACCTTCCCGATGACAATAATGAGAAGAGAGCATGACCTGATGATAGATGCTGCTTTCCTGTGACAACTCTCCGTGTAGATGTGCTCAGTGGTGGGGCTGGCTTTCCCTGTGATGGACTGGGCTGTATCCATTACCTTTTGTGGAATTTTCTGTTCAAGCCTATTGGTGTTTCGATACCAGACTACAGTGCACAGTCCACCACACGTCCATAAAAGTTTGTCAAAGTTTTAGATGTCATTCCAAATCTTCACAAACTCATAAGGAAGTAGGTGTACTCCCATGTTTTCCTCATAATTACACTTAGATGCTGGGCCCAGGACAGGTCCGCAGAAATTACAGCATCAAGGAATTTAAGTCTCTACCGCTGAAGACTGGCTCATGGACCTCTGGTTTCCTCCTCCTGAAGTCAATAATCAGCTCCTTGGTCCTGCTGACATGGGGTAAGAGGTTGTTCTTGTGGCACCACTCAGCCGGATTTTCAGTCTCTCTCCCATTTGCTGATTCTCACCACCTCTGATTCAGTGTACGTCAGTGGTGTCATCAGCAAACTTGAAAATGGTATTGGAGCTGTGCTTAGCCAAGCAGTCTCAAGTGTTGAGCGAGCAGAGCAGGGGACTAACCACACAGCCCTGTAGTGCATCTGTGCTGATGGAGATTGTGAAGGAGATGATGTTGCAATCTGAACTAACTGGGGTTCGCAAGTGAGGAAATTGAGGATCCAATTGCACAAGGAGGAATCAAAACAAAAGACTTGAAGCATGTTGGTTAATTTTGAGGTGATGATGGTACTGAATGCCAAATTATAGTCAATAGAGAGCAGCTTAATGTGTGTATCTTTACTGGCCAGATGTTCTCGAGTTGAGTGAAGAACCAATAAGATGGCATCTGCTGGGCACCTGTTGCTCCAGTAGGCAAACTGGAGCAGATCTTCATTGCTTCTCAGGCTGGAGTTGATATGTTTCATCACCGACCTCTCAAACACTTCATCACGGTGGATGTAAGTGCCACTGGGTGATAGTCATTGAGGCAGGTTACCACGTTCTTCTTAGGCACTGGTATAATTGAAGCAGGTGGGTACCTCAGACTGTGGAAGCGAGAGGTTAAAAATCTCAGTGACCACTCCAGCCAGTCGATCAAAGCCGGTCTTTATTTCTTGGCCAGGTACCCCATCTGGGCCAGGTGCTTCTTATGGGGTTACCCCCTGAAGGCTGCTTGCATATCGGCCTCAGAGACTGATATCACTGGGGGTTGTTGGAGTTCATGATGGTTCATCCATGTTTTGATGGTTAAAACGAGCATAGAAGGTGAAGCCCTTTGTTGCCCATGTCATTTGGTTTTGTTTTAGAAAAGGTGATATCATTCATGCCTCCTTCGTTGATCCACATTTACTCTGGAATTGCCACTTCACTTTCTGGGGATCGTACCTGGATCTCTTGGTCAGCAGATGTGAGTGTCTCTGACCTGGCCCTCAGCAGACTGTCATGGTTCATCCAGGCTCTGAATGATCTAGTGCGACACACTGGTCTACAACTGTTTGTGACAGCCATGGTGTACTCATTCAGGTGAGTCTCGTGTGCTCGGACCTCTGGTGCTACAGGTTATATGCTGATGGTCATTAGGAAGGGATATCTTCAAACAAGCGTGATCAAAATCCCTGATGGTGATTTGAGGTTATGACTGTACACAGACTAGAGGGTGATGCTTTTGCTGTCTTGAGGTAGATGAGAGTGGATAAATCCCTGGGGCACACCGTGCTGTTCCCTTGGATCCTGTGAGAGGTCCGTGCAGAAATTGTGGCAGCAATACTTAAAATGTCCTTAGCCGTGGCATCAGTATTGGGCAAGTTTTGGAAGGTATTCTAAGGGGCCCGCAGCCCTTTGGAGAACAAAGGGGTCTGGGAATGCAGATCCATAATTCTTTGAAAGTAGTAGAACAGGTACTATAGATAGAGTTGTAAAGAAAGCCTTTGTAAATCAAAGTACTGAGTACAAGAGATGGGATGTTATGTTGAAGGTGATGAGGCCTATTTTGGAGTACCAGGTGCAGTCTTGGTCACCTACCCACGGGCAAGATGTAAGTAAGATTGAAAGGGTCCAGAGAAAATTTACCAGGATGTTGCAGGATTTGAGGCCCCCGAGTTATAGGAGAAGGTTGAATAGACTAGGACTTTATTTTCTGGAGTGTAGAAGAACGAGGGGAGATTTGATGGAGGTATACAGAATTATGAGGGGTATAGATAGGGTAAATGCAAGCAGGCTTTTACCACTGAGATTGGGTGAGACTAGAACTAGAGATCATGGTTTAATGGTGAAAGGTGAAATAATTAACGGGACCATGAGAGGGAATTTCTTCAGTGTGGAATGAGCTGCCAGGACAAGTGGTAGATGTGGCTTTGATTTCAACATTTAAGAGAAATTTGGATAGGTGCCTGGAAGGGAGGGGTGTGGAGGGCTATAGTCAGGGTGCCGTTCGATGGGACAAAGAGATTAACACTTCAGCATGAATTAGATGGGCCAAAGGGCCTGTATCTGTACTGTAGTGCTCCATGACTCTAAGCGTAAAAATATCACTTGATGGTGAAAGATTTCTCCTATTTCCCTCGTTTGAACAGGAAGTCCATTTCTGCATTCTTTTTGCAAGTCATTTTCTGATGTCATGAGGGGTACTCCCTTGGATGTAAGTGCTTTCTTTTTAATCTAACCATTAAATATTTACTACTTTTGAGTGCCCGCAGCTCAACACACATCCATTTCAATTCTGGTGCTCCCTGCCCCCGAATGGTTAATGAGCCAAACTATTCTGCTTCCTCTTCCTCGGGAGGTGGATAAGCTGGCTCAGGCGGCAGTCATGTCAGGTTGCCCAGTGACCAGGAGTGCAGCAGATGGAGATCAGATAATCACACTGTTCCTCAGCTGCTAACGTAGCAGAGTTTCAGCACAGGCCGGTGTTGACCGCTCCTGCAGTTGAACCTTTGCGGGCAGTTGTTGTCCAAGGCGCAGGGACGAGGGATTCCCCGCTCACTCCTCGACAAAGACTGATGAGGTGTGGACAATGTGTGATGTTGTCCTGGATTTCGCCTGTTGGAACCGCAGCATGGATCAGTCAGAGGTAACACTTCTCTGTTGTGATATTGGGAGCTCGTACAGTGATCATTTCCTTTGTTTATCTGTCACTGTTACTTTGTGTGTGCCTTTCTCCTTCTCCCCACCAGTGATCTGAAGCAAAATGGTAACCCCATAGCCTATTGGGCACCAGTCTGCTGCCCAGCCGAGACTTGTTAGTTACACTGAGCCTGAGGGTTGTGGGTTCAAACCTCTGTCCAGAAATATCAGCACCTAACATTCCAGTACGACCATTAGAAACTGGCATTCTAATGCAGGAGGTACAGCGGGCACTGGAACAGCCCAGCCTGCTTTCGGGTGTTCTGAGGCCGAGCAGGGTGTTATTTGGGCTGGGTGGAGTGGTGGTTCCAGGGAGGGATGGAGGCCATGCAAAATTCTCTCCACTGCAGTGGCCACCAGTGTTGTAAGTAACAGAAGGAAGGAAGGAAGGAAGGAAGGATCCTGGAAATGGTGGGATCAGTGACCTCTCACCTCAGACCGGTACCAAGACAAGCTGCTGGTGGGATTGGTGACCTCTCACCTCAGACCGCTGCCGAGACAAGCTGCCGGTGGGATCGGTGACCTCTCACCTCAGACCGGTGCTGAGACAAGCTGCCGGTGGGATTGGTGACCTCTCACCTCAGACCGGTGCTGAGACAAGCTGCTGGTGTTTCTGCAGTTCTGTCCATGGCCAGGTCATTGTGCAGCTGCCGCGATCTGATGCATTCGATCAGGTGTTGATGCTGAGGTCACGGGCAGTGTCGGTACCTGCCGGCTCAGGATCCCCTCGTCTGGTACTGATCAGGAATAATGGGGCAAGCAACAGCTGTATGTGCTTTGTTCCTGGTCTCTCCTTCCTCATCTGTACCAGTCACTCACCCTGTTTCTGCCAACCTGAGGGCAGGTTATAAAATTAATTTATAACTGGCAGAGTTGCTGCCTCACAACGCCAGAGACACCAGTTCAATCCTGATCTCTGGTGTTGTCTGTGTGGAGTCTGCACGCCCCAGTTTTCTCCCATGTCTCAAAGGTGCGTGGGTTTGTGGGTATTTCTGTATAATTTGTTTTCTGTGTGTTGTCTGAACCTACCTGCCTGTGATCCTGCTGTGGGCAAGTAGTGACACCACACCGTGTGCACAACCACGACTGGCTTGCCTTGAGTGCCAGGGTCCAGGAGTGCCGATGAGAGTGTGGGAGGGTAATAAATGGGTTTTGTGTAGGGTCAGCATAAACTCAGTGGAGTGAAGGGCCGTTTTTAGTGCAGTATCTCCGAGTACCTTGGCTATGTTCGGTACAGAGGACTGGAACCAAACAGGTGAATGGCTTGTAAACAGGGAACCTGTTCACCTCAGCAGAGCCAGTGCAGTCCTGTCCTGTTCTGGGTTGAATTATTTATTGTGTGTTTGATGTGCTGCCCTTGTCTGGAGCTGGGAATTCCCGTGCAGTCCTGTCCTGTTCTGGGATGAATTATTTATTGTGTGTTTGATGTGCTGCCCTTGTCTGGAGCTGGGCATTCCCGTGCAGTCCTGTCCTGGGATGAGTTATTTATTGTGTGTTTGATGTGCTGCCCTTGTCTGGGACAGGGCATTCCCGTGCAGTCCTGTCCTGTTCTGGGATGAATTATTTATTGTATGTTTGATGTGCTGCCCTTGTCTGGAGCAGGGCATTCCCGTGCAGTCTTGTCCTAGGATGAATAATTTCTTGTTACTATTTATTTAGCGATATCACGTGGCGAAGGCTCTTTGAGCCAAGCCACTCCTGTTACTTCGGGTAACCCTGTTTTGACTCACTGGACAGTATACCCAGAGCACCTTTGCACTGTGGGGGAAACCGAAGCACCTGGGAGAACACTTGTATTCCACAGGGAAGACGTAAGTATTCCTCAAAGATGGTGCTGGAATTGAACTCTGAACTTGAGTAATGCCTTGAGCTGTAATAGCTCTGACCTCATTAACCGCTATGCTAATGTGGCGCCAATTAGACCACAGTCCCCAAGGGACAACCACGGGCAGTGGGCTAGAATCCCATCATGGCAACTCCCATACCTACTCTGAAATGCTCCATGCCATTCAATCTTCCTTCAGCCTCCAGCACAGGCGTCTCTTGTCTCCCCACCCTTCCCATCCCTGTCGTTCTTCCAGTCAGCCCAGTGACTGTCTGACTCCTTCAGGGGGCCCCCTGCCCCCGCCTGCTCACAGATCACAGACACAGGGCCCAATCAGGCCCACAACTTTGGAAGCTTGAGAAAGCCTCGGGTGTTGCTGAAATTCATGGCAGCTGGCCCATGCACTGATCCCACTGAGGATCAGTGTATCTGAGATAGTTGGTATGTGATCTTTTTTATTAATGCTAAGTGTGGCCAACAGCACACACTTCACTGCTGGTAGCTGAGCTGACGTTGCTCAGGGAGTGGTGGTCTCCAGCTGAAAGCCCAGGTAAATGTAACAGGAAGTTTTCAGATATCTCAGAGCTTGCTGACTGAGCAGAGGTAAGAGGAAAGGTAAGTTATGAAGAAGGTGCAGGCCTGGTGGAATCATAACGTGGCCAACTGGGAGTTGAAAAGTAGGAAAGCAGAATCTTTCTTTGAACGTTGGCACTGGTGTCCTCAAACACAGAGCACAGAAAACCATGTGCATTTGCAGTAAGAATTACAAAATGGAAATGGTAGGCATAAATTATAGTATGCAAGGCTTAGAAATGTTATTCCATTTTCACAAAAGCTTGGTGAGATTTGTCTGAAGTACTGAATGTGTTTTTGATTTCCTAATCCGGGACAATAAAGTTCCTTTAAGAAAGATCCAGTGAAACTTGACTGGAGCAGTTGCCAATAGTTGGAGATTGTCCTCTGAGGAAATATTCCTTGTAATTTAGAGAAAAATGAGAGGTGTATATTGAAATGTAAAAGTTTCAAGGGAGCCGAATGGCTATATGCTGGAAGACTGTTTTGGATGTGGAAGTGAGGGAGGTGGGTCTGGTACCAGCCCTAAGGTTGAATGATGCTGCAAGCTCGGTGGCACAACTATTTATTATATAAAAACAGGAAGCTCAGCAGGTGTGGAGAGAGAAAGCAGTTGTTAACCCTTCAGCTCAAAGGCTCTAGACATAGGAGGAAAGAGAGAAAACAGGTTAGGTTTCCTTTACTGATAATTGTGAATGGAGGCCCTTTTGATTTGTAGACTGGTTGGAATCTGGTTGAACACATTGTCCTTATTCCAGTGGAATCCAGAACCGAGTCCCATGACTCGGGCAGCAGCGTGGGGCATCTCTAGAGGGCGGATATCGCAGACTGGGCCCGGTGTCAGGTCTAAGGGAAAATGCAGAGAAACTGCATAGTAAAATCAAAATACAGGAGACACTCAGCAGGTCAGGATACCAATGTGCAGAGAGGCTGAAGATCCAAAAAATCTATGGTCTGAACTGTCAGCTGTTTTTTGTCTCCACAGCTGCTGAGTGCTGAGTGTTTCAAGCACTTACTGTTTATACTTTGGGTGTCTAATGTCTGTAGTCATTGAGTGCCAATTCTGATGGGTGCAGAGGAAAGGGGAATGGCCTCCTGTTGTGCCATAAGAAACAAGATGATTCGGATCTTGGAACAGAATTTGGCCAATTGAGTTTAAGATGGGGCTGGTGAAACACAGTAATGACTTGCTCGCAGCAAAAACAACTACTAATTACTTAATTAATCACACTTTTTCTCAAAAGTGATCGCTGCAATCAATAGCCTGTAACTTCTCTTTTGGGATTGAGCTTATGACCTGACATCTTTGCGGTGTGAACTGATGTCTCGAAGATGCAGGACGGTTACACTGTGGTGCGTATGTGTTGAATTAAGGCAGCAGGGTATGACCTGACATCTTTGCGGTGTGAACTGATGTCTCGAGATGCAGGATGGTTACACTGTGGTGCATACGTGTTGAATCAAGGCAGCGGGGTCTGGGCCTGAGAGTGGGGAATGAGCCAATGTTTGGTTGCTGGAGTGGGCTTCCAGGGGATTCAAAGCAGCGGAACCAGAGCGAGACAGTGTTGAGGTGGAGGGGCTCGGGCCTGAGAGCGAGCAACAAGCTGAGGTTTGACCAATTTAAGGAGACATCTCACCTCTCTCGGAAGTTCTGGAAGTCTCCCGCATTTTGATAGCGGCTCCTTGACGCCCACAAATTATATACAATACCCTGGAAATCGAGTTATTTGAGAGCGAGCGAGAGGAGGAGGGAGGAGAGGGGGAGGGGGAGAGGGATGTAGCGAGAGAGTGACAGAGAGAGCATCCTGATTGGTCACTCTTCGTGCTAAGTAGACCTATCAGTTTTCTCTGTGGGCGGGCTTCACAGTCGACCTCTCTCACTCTTCCATTGTCCATCGGTTCAGTTTAGTGTCCTGCTGCGCCATGGCAGAGTGTTCCAAAAAAAGAAAATATAAAACGTACTTCACCCCAGACTACACTACAGTGTATAGGGGTCAAAGATAAAGACAGTGTTGCTCGCTGCACTGTTTGCAACAGTGACTTTTCTATTGCCTGTGGTGGGTTAAATGACTGTAAAAGACATGCTGAGGCAAGTTTAACAGTTGTCATTCATTTATTAGCATAGCTAACGTTATTTAAACTAGCCGGCTAGCTGCTAAGGAGTTGCTCTATTGATGTCCTACGTGATGAGGCCGAACTCCCTGTAGACTTGCTTAAAGTTGTAATAGAATAAAATAACGACCCATGATAATATAAGTACATATTTTAATGTCACATTTTCTGCATAAGACAATATAATAAGGATACACCTTATGCTTTTATTTCTTTTAGGGACCACAACATATTAGCTTTGATACTGCCAACAAAATACCCAACAAGGAAAATATATATTTAGGGGGCGGGGGTGGTGCTACCTACCTGAAATGAGTTTTTGCAGGGTGGGATGTCTGAATTTAAGTGCCCGGCTGAATTGAAAAGGAAGGGTTGGGGCTGAATTGCGGTGGTGGATCTTGGGCCCAAGAGCACATCAAAGTTGGAGGGCTGGGTCTGAGAGCGAGGATCAACCTGCTGTTTGGCTGATTTAAATGCTGGGCCAGATTGAAAAGGTTGGGGTGTGGGGCTGGAGGTGAGGGGTGGGCTGGCGTGCAGCTCATTACTTTACTTGTCTCTGTGCTGTTGAATGGATCGGCTGTGAGTGTCTTCACAGCTCTGGACTCATCTTCATGAACCAATTCTGAAAGTTACTTGCATACTTTTATTGTTTATATGATTTGCTTTTGTTCTGCACACTGGCTGTTTGATGGTTTTTTTTAATGGGTTCTATTGTGTTTCTTTGTTTTGTGGCTGCCTGTAAGGAGACAACTGTCGAAGTTATATAATGTATACATACTTTGAACTTTGAGTTGCTCTGACATTCAATCATGGCTGATTTTTTTATGGCTTCTCAATCCTGTTCTCCCGCTTTCTTCCCACAATCCTTAACCCCCCCCCCCCCCCCCAATTAAGACAGTATCAATCTCTGCCTTAAATATTTTGGTGTCCACAGCCCACAGTCCACAGTGGTAACAAGTTCATCAGATTCACCACCCTCCTGCTGAGGAAGTCTCTCCTCATTTCAGTTTTAAGGGGATGCCTCTTTATTCTGAGGCTGTGCCCTCAGATCCTAGATTTTCCTGCTCATGGGACCTCTGGCATGTTGCTTGTGCTTTTCACCATGAAGACTGGCACAAAGTACTTATTCAGTTCCATCACCATTTCCCTGTTCCTCCAGTAAGCAGGGAGGGAAGATGATGTAATGGAACATTTCAGTAAAATGAGAGACAAATACTATGAAGAAGCAAAGGAAGCTGAGGTTAGGGGAAGGCAGGGGGAAGACAAAAGAGTGGCGAGGAAATCTGGGTGAAGAACAAGTCAACGAAGAGAGTACAGACCCTGCTCATTCACCCACCATAACAGTATTTGATCAACACATCACCCCTTCCTTTCAAAGGATCGATCAGCCCAGAATTTCCAATCCCTATGGTCAAAAGTGCAAAACACACCACACCTGGGCAATTGTTACTTTACAATGTGATTTCATTGTCCAGCCAATGGAGAAGCATTGAATCACAGTCTTACAGCGTGAAAACAGGTGCTTTGGTGTTCTGCATCCACATCAAACATCAAACACTCCGTTACAGCAATCCTCTACTCACACCCACTTTCCTGTCAACTTCCCTCGATCCTTCCCCACACCACCTCACTCAGCCACAAACCCACACAGCTTTGGGGTGTGGGAGGAAACTGGAGCACCCAAAGGAAGTTCCCACCATTTGGAGGGGGAAGCTGGAGAGCACACTTACAAGTTCCAAGGTCACAATTGAAACTGGAACTGAGAGGCAGTGGCACTTACTACAGTAGCACACTGCTACAACAGTTCTTGGGCCTCTGTATAGTTTGAGTGGAGAAGGAGGAACGAGGAGCAGCCGGTGTCAATGAACCGGATGACAGATTAGTGAGGGAATACAAGTAGACAATATATGAGGCAGACATTTAGGGAAAATGAGCTGTAGTGAAGATACCAGGGCAGTGAAGACCAGCTCGTCAAGCTGAGCTGTAGTGAAGATACCAGGGCAGTGAAGACCAGCTCGTCAAGCTGAGCTGTAGTGAAGATACCAGGGCAGTGAAGACCAGCTCGTCAAGCTGAGCTGTAGTGAAGATACCACGGCAGTGAAGACCAGCTCGTCAAGCTGAGCTGTAGTGAAGATACCACGCCAGTGAAGACCAGCTCATCAAGCTGAGCTGTAGTGAAGATACCAGGGCAGTGAAGACCAGCTCGTCAAGCTGAGCTGTAGTGAAGATACCAGGGCAGTGACGACCAGCTCGTCAAGCTGAGCTGTAGTGAAGATACCAGGGCAGTGAAGACCAGCTCGTCAAGCTGAGCTGTAGTGAAGATACCAGGGCAGTGACGACCAGCTCGTCAAGCTGAGCTGTAGTGAAGATACCAGGGCAGTGAAGACCAGCTCGTCAAGCTGAGCTGTAGTTAAGATACCAGGGCAGTGAAGACCAGCTCGTCAAGCTGAGCTGTAGTGAAGATACCAGGGCAGTGAAGACCAGCTCGTCAAGCTGAGCTGTAGTGAAGATACCACGGCAGTGAAGACCAGCTCGTCAAGCTGAGCTGTAGTGAAGATACCAGGGCAGTGAAGACCAGCTCGTCAAGCTGAGCTGTAGTGAAGATACCAGGGCAGTGAAGACCAGCTCGTCAAGCTGAGCTGTAGTGAAGATACCAGGGCAGTGACGACCAGCTCGTCAAGCTGAGCTGTAGTGAAGATACCAGGGCAGTGAAGACCAGCTCGTCAAGCTGAGCTGTAGTTAAGATACCAGGGCAGTGAAGACCAGCTCGTCAAGCTGAGCTGTAGTGAAGATACCAGGGCAGTGAAGACCAGCTCGTCAAGCTGAGCTGTAGTGAAGATACCACGGCAGTGAAGACCAGCTCGTCAAGCTGAGCTGTAGTGAAGATACCAGGGCAGTGAAGACCAGCTCGTCAAGCTGAGCTGTAGTGAAGATACCAGGGCAGTGAAGACCAGCTCGTCAAGCTGAGCTGTAGTGAAGATACCAGGGCAGTGACGACCAGCTCGTCAAGCTGAGCTGTAGTGAAGATACCAGGGCAGTGAAGACCAGCTCGTCAAGCTGAGCTGTAGTTAAGATACCAGGGCAGTGAAGACCAGCTCGTCAAGCTGAGCTGTAGTGAAGATACCAGGGCAGTGAAGACCAGCTCGTCAAGCTGAGCTGTAGTGAAGATACCACGGCAGTGAAGACCAGCTCGTCAAGCTGAGCTGTAGTGAAGATACCAGGGCAGTGAAGACCAGCTCGTCAAGCTGAGCTGTAGTGAAGATACCAGGGCAGTGAAGACCAGCTCGTCAAGCTGAGCTGTAGTGAAGATACCAGGGCAGTGACGACCAGCTCGTCAAGCTGAGCTGTAGTGAAGATACCAGGGCAGTGAAGACCAGCTCGTCAAGCTGAGCTGTAGTTAAGATACCAGGGCAGTGAAGACCAGCTCGTCAAGCTGAGCTGTAGTGAAGATACCAGGGCAGTGAAGACCAGCTCGTCAAGCTGAGCTGTAGTGAAGATACCACGGCAGTGAAGACCAGCTCGTCAAGCTGAGCTGTAGTGAAGATACCAGGGCAGTGAAGACCAGCTCGTCAAGCTGAGCTGTAGTGAAGATACCAGGGCAGTGAAGACCAGCTCGTCAAGCTGAGCTGTAGTGAAGATACCAGGACAGTGAAGACCAGCTCGTCAAGCTGAGCTGTAGTGAAGATACCAGGGCAGTGAAGACCAGCTCGTCAAGCTGAGCTGTAGTGAAGATACCAGGGCAGTGACGACCAGCTCGTCAAGCTGAGCTGTAGTGAAGATACCAGGGCAGTGACGACCAGCTCGTCAAGCTGAGCTGTATTGAAGATACCAGGGCAGTGACGACCAGCTCGTCAAGCTGAGCTGTAGTGAAGATACCAGGGCAGTGAAGACCAGCTCGTCAAGCTGAGCTGTAGTGAAGATACCAGGGCAGTGACGACCAGCTCGTCAAGCTGAGCTGTAGTGAAGATACCAGGGCAGTGACGACCAGCTCGTCAAGCTGAGCTGTAGTGAAGATACCAGGGCAGTGAAGACCAGCTCGTCAAGCTGAGCTGTAGTGAAGATACCAGGGCAGTGAAGACCAGCTCGTCAAGCTGAGCTGTAGTGAAGATACCAGGGCAGTGAAGACCAGCTCGTCAAGCTGAGCTGTAGTGAAGATACCAGGGCAGTGACGACCAGCTCGTCAAGCTGAGCTGTAGTGAAGATACCAGGGCAGTGACGACCAGCTCGTCAAGCTGAGCTGTAGTGAAGATACCAGGGCAGTGACGACCAGCTCGTCAAGCTGAGCAAACTATTCACCAGAGGTGGTAGTAAGTGCAGGGATGACCACACCCCACAATAAACAGCTCGCAAACATCGGTCAAACTTTGACCATCAGCTGAGCTGTGGAAAATTTCTGAAGCTTTTTCCTAAATCTGCTATCTCAGGCGTTATAAAAGAAACCTTTCCATTAAACAATCTTGGATAACTAACTGCTGGAAGAGGTGAGTGAGAGAGTGAGATCTTGTAGGGTAGTATCCATGTGAAAATTGCAAGTCTCGTCAAGAGTGAGTCTTGTTTGAGCCAATAAAAAGAAAGGAGGTGTAAGTGGAGCAGCCATTGTTGGAGTGGGCCATTGTTAGAGTGGTTTGGGTTTGGCTTTAGGTCAATAGGCTTGGGCAAGTGCAGGCAGAGATCCTAAGTAAATTTCGACTAATTTTTTTTCTCTTTTATCACTTAGCTAGTGCACTGTGAATGGGTCCAGAGTTAGTGGTATCTTCCTTGTGCGAGATGTGGGAACTTTGGGAGATCTCCAGTCTCCTTGATAACTACATCTGAACAAAGTGCACTGAGCTGTAGCCCCTTAGAGGAACTGTTAGGAACTGAAGATGCAGCTCGATGACCTTTGGCTCTTATGGGAGAATGTGGAGGAGATACAGTAGACAGGAACTACAGGGAGGTAGTCACCCCTAAGCTGCAGGAGGCAGGTACCTGGGTGATTGTCAGGAGAGGAAAGGAGAATAGGCAGACAGTGCAGAGTACCTTTGTAGCCAGTCCCTTCAATGATGTATACTGCTTTGGATACTGTTGTGGGGGGGGGGGGGGGGTTGGGGAACAACCTACCAGGGAGAAGCTGCAGCAAACAGGTCTCTGGCACTGAGTCTGGATCTGTGACTCAGAAGGGAAGTGGGGAGAAGAGGCAAGCTGTAGTGATGAGGGATTCGCTGATTAGGGGAACAGAAAGGATGCTCTGTTGACAAGAACAAGATTTCCAGATGGTTTGTTGCCTCCTGGATGCCAGGGTCAGTGATAGCTCAGATTACGTTCATAGCATTCTCAAATGGAAGGGTGAGCAGCCAGAGGTTGTGGCCTATGTCATTACCAATGACATGGGAAGGACGGGTGACAAAGTCCTGCAAAACAAGTTCAGGGAGTTAGGCGCTTATTAAAGGACAGGACCTCCAGGGTTGTGATCTCAGGATTGCTACCCATGGCACATGCTAGTGAGGCCAGAAATGGGCAGATTGTTCAGTTTAACACGTGACCAGGGTGCTGGTATCAAGAGGGAGGGCTTCAGATTTTTGGATCTAGGGAAAGTGGGACCTGTAACAGAAGAGACAGTTTGCCCAAACTGGAGGCAGGCTAATACCCTAGAGGGATGGTTTGCTGGTACTGCCAGGTGGGGTTTAAACTAATGTTGCAGGGGAGTAGGGACCAGATCGCCAGAGCAGGTAGTGAAGTGGTTGTGGTGAAAAATGTTGCTAAGCCTACAGACGAGGTCAGGAATCAAAAGGTTGAGCATTTTGGGATTAATGTTCTGAATTGCGTTTATTTCAAACAAGGAATGTTGAGGGAAAGACAGAATGGCTCAGGGCTTAGCACTTCGAATTAGGACATTGTAGCCATTAGTGAAACCGGTTTGCAGGAGGGAGTAGAACTGGGAAATCAATGTTCCCGGGTTCCACTGCTTTAGAATGGGAGGGAAAGGGAAAATGTCATGGCAGTCCTCAGACAGGACAGACTGGAGAACTTGAGGGTTAAGAAAATCATGTTAAGTGTAAAAGAGAGGTGAGAGTGGATATTGGACTGCTGGAAAATGATGCTGGGGAGGTAGTAATGGGAGATGGCAGATGAACTGAATAAGTATCTTGCATCATTTGTGGAAGACATCAGCAATATGGTAAAGGTTCTGGGTGTCAGGGGTCATGAAGTGTGTGAAGTTCTTGGGGAAACTGACAGGTCTGAAGGTAGATAAATCACCTGGACCAGAGTGTACACTCAGGGTTCTGAAAGAGGTGGCTGAAGAAATTGTAGAGGCATTAGTAATGATCTTTCAAGAGTCACTAGATTCTGGAATAGTTCCAGAAAACTGAAAATTATAGGCCAGTTAGTCTGACCTCAGTGGCTGGAAAAATGTTGGGGTCAATTGTTAAGGAGAGAAAATACAAAAAAAAACAGAGGCAAAAAGGAACTCGAATCCTTATGCAGGATTCCCTAAAGATTAATTTGCAGGCTGAATCTGTGGTCAGGAAGACAAATGCAATATCAGCTTTCGTTTTAAGAGGTCTAGAATATTAAAGCAATGATGTGATGTTGAGGCTTTATAAGGCACTGGTGAGGCCTCACTTGGAGTATTGTGAGCAATTTTGGCCCCTCATCTTAGAAAGGATCTGCTGATGATGGAGAGGGTTCAGAAGATGTTTACGAAAATGATTCCAGGTTTGAACGGCTTGTCAGATGTACAGTGTTGAGGAATGTCTGATGGCTCTGGACCTGTACTTACTGGAATTCAGTAGAATGAGAAGTGACCTCATTGAAATTTATAGAATGGTGAAGGGTCTCAATAGAGTGGATGTGAAGAGGATGCTTCCGGTGGTGGGAGAGTCTAAGACCAGAGGACACAGCCTCAGAATAGAGAGACATCCTTTTAGATTATCAGAGATGATTTCATAAATTCACATTGTATCTACTATGTCATATTGCTGTTTTTGTGAGCTTACATCCTGTATTATAGATTTCAGCATTTTCTCAACCAACAATGTCAGGCTGGCAGATCTGGATGAAGGGTCTCATCAGGAAATATCATCTACTCATTTTCCTCCCTAGATGCTGGTTTTCTGTGAGCTCCTCTATTATGGGTTCTCAACCTTTTTTATGCCACGGACCCCTACCTTCAACCGAGAGGTATGTGGACCCCAGGTTGGGAAGCCCTGGTCTCGCATTTTGTGTGTTTTGCTCCTGGTCGGGGGTTCCCTGCTTTTTCACTTCTTAAAGTAGTCAGATCAGATTGTCTTCCTGCTGATCTTCAGGATTTTAATCACCACCTATATTGTTTTGGAAAACATTGGCCAGTGTGTGAATGGAATCTCTTGGACCTCTACCATATCGATCATCAAGTCTCGGGGTCATCGGTTGTCCTATTCCCTTTACATCACCCGCCCTAAACCCTCTTGCTCCAATCCTTCTGCCTTCTCTTTGAGCACAGGCACAAAGTCTTTGTTTAATTGTTCTGGCATTTCCTTATCGCCCACTATAAACTGCCTGTTTCCTGTCTGTACGTGAGCCAACTTTGCCATTTGCTGCTCTTTTTCAATTGACTGATGCACAGAACCTCCTGCACTTTGGGTTTTAATGTTCCCCACTGATTCACTCTCCTACTTCATTTTTGCTGTCATCAATTTCTTGGTAATCCTTTGCTGAATTGGAAAGCAGTCCAATTCCTTGGACTGTGTTGCTGGAAGCCACATGTGATTTCTTTCTTAAATGTTATTACCAGCTGTGATTGAAACACGCTGGGCTGACCGGGAATGAATGTTTGAGCATCGGGAAAGAAAATGGTAAACGATGGCCAGAGAGTTTAGCACGAAAATCAGATTGATGGTTTCAGGATGAAGACGCGGGGATACAGCTCAGCTCTTACACAAGGGAGCCCACAGAGCGGCTGAACCTTTTTGTATAAAATCCCAGCAGACCTGTACCCGTTATGAAAAATCTGAACCCCATTGAAAATGCATCGGACAGCTGAACTCTATTTAAGAATCAGTTAACATTCAGTAGGAATACAATAAACCAGAAGGCAGCAGAATCCAAATTAAAAACCCAGCAAGCAGCGGAAACCCTAATTTCCCACCTTCTCTCTAACTCCAACCGCAATTCACTATCTCTCTCTATCCGCTCCTCTTTCTCTCATTCCATCCCTCCTTTTCTTTCCCCCTCCCCCATTCCTCCAACTGCAGTCCTCAGCAGTACCCCCGCCTGCACGAAGGTCGCTTGACACGGTGAAAAGTTCCCCGGTGCGCAGAGGCCTAGCAATGCGAGAGGAGTCGAGGTGGCAGGTGGACACGGAGCGGCTGCAACCGCAGTATCTGAGGGGGGCTGCTCCTCAAGTTCTGGGGGAGGGCTGGTTCTTTCGGGGGATCGCCTGGTCGGTTTGCTCCTGGGCCTGGCCAGTGTGGCCACCCATGCGTCCAGACGGAGGCTGCCTGCTCCTCTTCTGGGTTATGCCGGTGCCCGGGGTGCCCCAGGAAAAGGCGCATGATACGGTCGGTACCTGTGGGGGGTTTCTGGGACAGTGGTCCCTCTTGTAATTTGAAGCTATTGACTGTAAATAGTGTGATTCATGCAACATTGTAACGACGTGACCCTGGAATCACTGAATAAACCTCCCTTGGGAAGGGGGCAGTTAAATATCTGCCATTGTTAGCACTCTTTGTCAACAGGATTTCAAACTTCTCGCCGCCGCTGCTGCGAAGTAGTTGTGGGTGGGGGTTTGTGCAGGCGGGGCGGGGCTTGTGCTCTCCACGCCGGGTTGTTTCGCCGGTTCGAACACTCGTACCAGGACTTTCACCGCAAACTTGTAATGGTAAGGTGCTGTTTGCTTTTGGACAGCGCGGGGGTTAGACGGTTTACTGTTATGGCTCGATGTTCCCAGACATTAGTTCGTTACTGTTCCGGGACTTGCCCTGAACTGGGAAAATTGCGGGGAGATCGGGCAGGCCGATGGGTCACCAGATTCCTAAATGGCAAAAGAGAAGTTCATTGACTAGAAAAGCCCAGGTTGACTGTACGGAGCCGTACCGGGCTCGGTAACATTGGACGCCCTGGAGGCAATACCCAAATGAACTACCCGGATTCTGGGAGTCAAATTCTGCGGGGAGCCATGTAAACGAGCGCTGCGCTGTCTGCAATTTAGAACGGGTGATTTATCACATACCGGCAGGTGGACAAAGCAAAGTTATTGTGCCGTGGGCATTGTGTCGCGCAGGAAGTCCAGTCAACAACTAGAGAGAAGTTGGGGGACACCTCAGCTGGCATAGGAGTTTCGAAGGTCCTTCCTCGACCTGCGCAGTGCGAAGCCATCCGTTAGTTTAAGGAGTGGGTTTTCTTTTTAACACACTTCCTTGTTTGGCAATTACGCTGAAACTCCTCTGGGCTTTGGTGCCATAGCAACAGGTTTTCTGGTCTGTTGGATGTTGCCCCTGCTTGCACTCAGTGTGGTCTTCTGTGGCTGCGAGGTTTGCCGTCTTGATGCTCTCTCTCTGCACCCCACTGTTGTAACGCGCGGTTGTTACTATCAGCTTGAACCAGTCTGGCTATTTCCCTTTGACCTCAAGGCATTTTCGCCCACAGAACTGGCACTCACGGCATGTTTGTTTTTCGCACCATTCTCTGTAAACACAGCGCGGAAGTGCGGGAAGTGAAGCCCTAGTGAATTTAAAAGAAGTGTGGGAAACAGGGCTCCGGAGAGCTTTGAGGGAGTATTGGCGAGCCAAACGCTGACCCACTGAGATTTCAGAAGATTGGGTTACTAAATTAACGGTGTTTCACAGAATTTCTTCTGAGCGCCTATCAGATATAGTCGAGGATCAGTAACAGCGTCCTGGACAGGACAGAGGAAATCCAAAAACGCCATTCCATAGCGGTAAAGCTGGTCTTCCATCTTTCCCACAGACGCTGCCTGACATGCTGTTTGTTCCTCTAGCATTTTGCCTGTGTTGCTTTCATCTTTTAGTTCTGAAGATACCGAACAGATTAACATTCAGTGTCTCTCTAGTACAAGTGTGGGCTGAACAGGAGTAAATTGATTGGTCTTGTTTTCTTCTGCTAAAATGCAAAAGTCCAAGATAAACTCCGTTAACTTTTGTTCTCTTTTCTCTCTAGGACTCCATGCGTTTGAACCAATATAAGTTGAAGACTGAGATCGGAAAGGTAAATCAATCCCACCCCAAGTCTCCGCAAGAGCTGGTTTGTGGTGCCTGTCTCTCTTTTCCCAGGGATGGATTTTGTAGACTAAGTAGGGCCCTCCCTTTGTTCAGTTTTGGAACTGCTCAAGGTTGGGAGGCAGCAGAGGAAGCTAATGGTGCATGGAATAGTGTGGCATGGGAGTTCAGCACCTTCCCCCTGTGGGCATGAGCAGGAGGAGATGAGAGTGGGAAAGGATTCACTGTTGGTGTAAACGCCTTTCTGTAGAAGCAGTGTTTGGGTTATGGTTAGAGGTAAAGGGTGCTGTGTGCCTCACACCAAGGTGATCTGGGTCTTTTGTTCGGTGGGAGATGGAGAGGGGCTGGGAGTCGACGAAGCCCGGTGGGGGGGGGAGATCGATGGAGGGTCGGAGAAAGGGAAACCGTGAGCTCCAACTTGGGCACATTAGACTATTTCATTAAAATGGCCCCTTTTCTTTTTTTTTTGCTTTTCTTTACTAATCCTTTGGTCAAATTAAGAATTATAAAGCTAAATGGTTTAATTGTATGCGGTGTACTGTCTGTTATTTCATGGTATTGATTTGTAACGGGGGATCACATCACACAGCATCCACACCTCACTCTCTCATGTTTGGCGAGGTCAGAGGTCGTCTTTCCTGGACAGAGCCTGAGGGCCACTCGAAGAAGCGAGGGGGAGCGAGAGTGGGAACAACAGCTTCTAGTTTGTACCACTCTCCTCCCCACCTTCTTATTCTGGCTTGTTCCCCCTTCCTTTCCAGTCCTGACGAAGGCTCTCAGCCCGAAACATTGACTGTTCGTTCCTTTCTGTAGATGGCCTGGCCTGCTGACTTCCTCCAGCATTTTGTTTGATGATTTATTGAAGTACAGTGCGGAATAGGCCCTCCCAACCCCAAGCTGCAATCCCCTAATTTAATCATAGCCTCATCATGGGATAATTTACAAAGACCGGTCTATCTTTGGAATATGGGAGGAAACTGGAGCACCCAGAGGAGACCCACACGTCACAAGGAAAACATGCAAACTGCTTACAGACAGTGGTGGGAATTGAACCCAGGCTGTTGGCAGTGTAAAGTGTTGCGCTGACCACTGCGTCACCCCAGTGCACGTCCCTACCCTTGTACAAGACTTTTCACTGTCATTGTCTCCGAGAACTTTCCTAGTGGGCTTAATCCTAAATCCCCCCCACCCAGAAGTTTGGGGATACTCAGGTCCCAACCTCAGCTCATGCTCTCCAATGTTTTAGTCTGGAACAGGACTGTGGAGCTCCAGCCCCGTGGAACGGCTGGGGTTTACACATTTCTGCATGTTCTTCCTCTACCCCTGCGGATTTCATTGGATGACTAACCTGAACTTTGGTTTGTTGACAGGGGTCCTATGGTGTTGTGAAGCTGGCCTACAATGAGAATGATGACAAGCATTATGTGAGTAAACTGGAGATAAGTTTCTGTTCCTGAAGTGGAGGGTGTTGAACGATCTTCCCAGCTGTAGAGAGGAGTAGATACAACATACTTCTGTCTAGTAGGATCGAACAACCTCAGAATGGACCAACTGGATCAATGTTGTGGACATGGGAATGTTGTCTGTAGATCTGCAGACTCTGAGGACGCTGAGTATAAGTTGCCAGAGGGTTTGATACCAAGTCAGTAGATTCCTTTGTGTTTACTGTGATTATAACCTCTCATTAATGCTGAGCATCTAACGTTAATTCTCTGAACAAAACAAACTAGTTGGGAAAGTATTTGAGCTGGCATAAGATTTTTTTTCTCTCTGTGGAAATGATTTGCATACTGAAGTTTCTGAAATCCTCAGGCAACTTGTTAGAATCCTGTTTTACCATATCCTTGTGTTGTGCACATTACATTACCGTATGGACTGTAGTTAAAAGGATTCGCTGCTGTAAGATATCCCAAATATTCCCATTCAGAGTTACTATAATGTCCAGCAGACCAGCCATTTACTTCTGAAGCTGCTGTTTAATCTTGCTTATCTCTTTTCTGCTTCAGTGCTGTAACTGAGGCTGGGCACGCGGTGTAGATTGAATATAGTGATGTCATTTCTGGGGAACAAGGTGAGCAGCCTACTGATCTTCCAGCCAATGAATTATGTAAAGTAGCGGTTAGTCTGCAAAGTCCCAGTCTGTGTGTCTGACTGGGAGACCGTTTCACTGAACACCTACGCTCTGTCTGCCAGAGAAAGCAGGATCTCCCAGTGGCCACACATTTTAATTCCATGTCCCATTCCCATTCTGATATCCATGGCCTCCTCTGCTGTCAAGATGAAGCCACACTCAGGTTGGAGGAACAACACCTTGTATACCGGCTGGGTAGCCTCCAACCTGATGGCATGAACATTGACTTCTCTAACTTCCGTTAATGCCCCTCCTCCCCTTCTTACTGATATATTTAGCATTCTCCCCCCCCCTTTTTTTTCTCTCTTTCTGCCCATCACTCTGCCTGTTCTCCATCTCCCTCTGGTGCTCCCCTCTCACTTTCTTTCTCCCGAGGCCTCCTGTCCCATGATCCTCTCCCTTCTCCAGCTCTGTATCACTTTTGCCAATCACCTTTCCGGCTCTCAGCTTCATCCCACCCCCTCCGGTCTTCTCCTATCATTTTGCATTTTCCCCTCCTCATCCTACTTTCAAATCTCTTACTATCTTTCCTGACGAAGGGTCTCGGCCCGAAATGTCGACAGTGCTTCTCCTTATAGATGCTGCCTGGTCTGCTGTGTTCCACCAGCATTTTGTGTGTGTGTGTAACTTCACTCAACTTAGAACTGTTCCTACAACCTATGGACTCACTTTCAAGAACTCTTCATCTCATGGTCTCAATATTTATTGCCTATTAATTTATCTATCTATCTATCTATCTATCTATCTATCTATCTATCTATCTATCTATCAATTTGTTTATTATTTCTTTCTTTTTATACCTGCAGTTTGTTTTCTTTTGTGGACTGCTGCATGCCCAAGTTGGTGTAGTCTTTCATTGATTCTATTATGGTTATTATTCTATTACATATTCCATATCGAGTATGCCCACAAGAAAAAGAATCTCAGTGTTTTATCCATGTACTTTGACAATAAATTTACTTTGAACTTTGACTGGGGGTTGCTGGGGTGGTGAGGCTGGAAGGGCTACTCTACACTGTGTCTCTGAATAAATACATAAATGAATTATGTACTGGGCTGAGTTACAAAGACTGATATCTGATGTGGAAAAAGGAACAGAAAATAGGAGTCAGAGTAGCTCACGGCAAGCCCAGCCTTTTGCTCCATTCAGTTCTGTCCAGGCCTCATTTTCTCCTGTGTGTTGGTTCCCCATAGCTTTTCAAAGATAAAGATTAGCTGTCTTTGTCACATGTACATCAAATCATACAAGGATGTGCATCATCGACATCAAATCAAATCAGCAGGGATTGTGATGGTACTAACATAGCAGAACTCATTGACCTTAACCGTCTGTCTTTTGGGAACATGCGAGGAAACCCATGTGGTCATGGGAAGAATGTACAAGCTCCTTACAGTGGGAATTGGACTCCGATGATCTCTGGCACTGTAAAGTGATGTGCTAACTGTGATGCTACCATGCAATTCCCTGAACAATGATCTACCATCTTTTTCATGCCACAGTCTCCACACTCCCCAGGACAGAGAATTTCAGTAGTTCAGGAATCACTAATTACCAGAAGTAGTTAAAGGTAATGATCACGAGAGAGATCAGGTCTGTTTGTAGAAGCATTGTTCCCTTTGTTGACAAGTTTAGGTAAATAATTCAAAACAATGATACAATGAGGTTAGAATGATAGACCTTTGCAATCACCATCTTGCTTGGGTAGTAGACCCATGAAATATGGAACAGGTTCCAGACTCTTGCTGTGAATCCTGTTTTGTTTCATTCCTTAACAAACTTGCTGCCTTCTCTGGGAGGATCTGATGTTGTCAGGACTCTCCCTGCAGCTTGGATATCACACCTTGCCCTGTGCCCCAAGAACATGGCAGTGTGTGGGCAGAATCTCACAGTCCTGTGGGGTTTTTTGACCAGAATATGTTTCATCCTTTAAATATGATCCAAGCAATTCTACTTTGCTATTTACTCTATAGTTTTTGTGAATCTGTTAAGTCTAATTCCTTGATATTATATCTTTTCTCATGTTCAACAGAAACTTAGATGGTGTTTTAGGTAAAAGCCCTTGTTGGTAACAGAAATACCTTTTCTCCCCAGGCCATGAAGGTACTTTCCAAAAAAAAGTTGATGAAGCAGCAAGGATTTCCACGTGAGTTGTTTTCCTGACGACAGTCAATTTTCACGTGTGAATTCTGATCCAATTTGCCTGATTGCAGGCATTTGGTGTTTGGACATCAGCCTGTAACAACAGAATCATACGATAGGATTGGTAGCCTTTCAGTGCTGAAGAAAACACTGGTGCTGAAGTTAAACAAGAAGGAATGTTTAGCAAGCAGAAATCAAACAGGCCCTCGAGGAATATACAGAAAAGAACTCAAGAGGGATTAAGAGAACCAAGAGGGACATTCCATACATACATCAATAGCAAGGTGATAACGAGGGAGAGGATAGGACCACTCATGGATAAAGGAGAGAGCATGTGTTTGGATGTATGCTGTGTCAGTATTTAGCAAAGGAAAGGTTGTGGAAAATAGATCAGTGTGGAGCATGCTAACATGCCAGGGCAGTTTGAGATAAGGGAGGAGGTGGAGTTGAGCCTCTTTTTAAAAAAAAAATATTGAAGTGGATAACTCCTCAGGGCTTGATGGTTATTAAGATTAGATTTCTGGGGCTTTGACAATCTCTTCATGTCCTCTCATTCCACAGGGGAATTCTGGGAGGGCTGTCAGTAGAACAGAACAGCACAGCAACAGACCATTCAGCTCACAATGTGGTGCCAAGCCAGCTAAAGAGCAAGTCAGAACTCCCAGACTAATCCCTCCTATGCACACCATGTCCATATCCCTCCATTTTCTTTCCAACCATGAGCCATCCAAACATCTCTTAAAGTCTCTAATGTATTTGCCTCTACCAAGCAGCACATTCCAGGCATCCCTCTTGAACCTCCTCCTCTCACCTTCAATGCATGGCTTCTGGTATCAGACATTTTAATCCTGGGAAACAGATACTCCCTGCCCACTCTATCTGTGCCTCTCAATCTCATAAACCTCTTGGATCTCCCCACAGCCTCTGACACTCCAGAGAAAACAGTCCCAGTTTATCCATACTCTCATGATAGCACATGCCCTCCAAACCAGGCAGCATCCTGGTGAACCTCTTCCGCTCCCTCTCCAAAGCCCCAACATCGTTCCGATAGTGAGACAACCAGAACTGTATGCAAATCTCCTCATGTTGCCATACCAGAGTTTTATAAAGTTACAACGTTACCTCCAGACTTTCGAACTCAATGCCTTGACTAATAAAAGCAAACGTTCCTTAAGCCGCCTTAACCAGCTTATCAACCTGTGTAGCCACTTTCAAGGAGCTGTGAACTTGAACCCTGAGATCTGTCTCTTCAGCAACGCTGTTAGGGTCTTGACCTTAACAGTGTACTGTCTCCATTCATTTACCCTACTAAGGGGCAACACCTCACATTGATGTGGCTGAAACTCCATCTGCCATTTCTCTGCCCATATCTGCAACTGACCTATGTCGTGCTGTAGCCTTTGACAGTTTTAAAGTGCAGAAGGAGTTTACCAGGATGCTGCCTGGAGTCGGGGCTATGTGGGTAAATGGTCTCTTTTCACTGGAGTGGCAGAGACTAAGGGGTAACCTTGATATAGGTTTATAAGTTTGTGTGCAAGGATTGAGCCAGTGTTGTTTGAACAGGCAGGAGGTGACATTGACCACTGAGACAGGATGACCTTGGCCAGGCAGGGGGTGACCATTGAGACAGGATGACCTTGGCCAGGCAGGGGGTGACCATTGATACAGGATGGTCTTGGCCAGGCAGGGGGTGACCATTGAGACAGGATGGTCTTGGCCAGGCAAGAGGTGACCATTGAGATAGGATGGTCTTGGCCAGGCAAGAGGTAATCATTGATGCAGGATGGTCTTGGCCAGGCAGGGGGTGACCATTGATACAGGATGACCTTGGCCAGGCAGGAGGTGACCATTGAGACAGGATGGTCTTGGCCAGGCAGGGGGTGACCATTGATACAGGATGGCCTTGGCCAGGCAGGGGGTGACCATTGATACAGGATGACCTTGGCCAGGCAGGGGGTGACCTTTGATACAGGATGGTCTTGGCCAGGCAGGGGTGACCATTGATACAGGATGACCTTGGCCAGGCAGGGGGTGACCATTGATACAGGATGACCTTGGCCAGGCAGGGGGTGACCATTGATACAGGATGGTCTTGGCCAGGCAGGAGGTGACCATTGATACAGGATGGTCTTGGCCAGGCAGGGGGTGACTATTGAGACAGGATGACCTTGGCCAGTCAGGGGGTGACCATTGAGACAGGATGGTCTTGGCCAGGCAGGGGGTGACTATTGAGACAGGATGACCTTGGCCAGTCAGGGGGTGACCATTGAGACAGGATGGTCTTGGCCAGGCAGGGGGTGACCATTGAGACAGGATGGTCTTGGCCAGGCAGGAGGTGACCATTGAGACAGGATGGTCTTGGCCAGGCAGGGTGTGACCATTGATACAGGATGACCTTGGCCAGGTAGGGGGTGACCATTGATACAGGATGGTCTTGGCCAGGCAGGGGGTGACCATTGATACAGGATGACCCTGGCCAGTCAGGGGGTGACCTTTGATACAGGATGGTCTTGGCCAGGCAGGGGGTGACCATTGATACAGGATGGTCTTGGCCAGGCAGGGGGTCACCATTGAGACAGGATGGTCTTGGCCAGGCAGGGGGTGACCATTGAGACAGGATGGTCTTGGCCAGGCAAGAGGTGACCACTGAGATAGGATGGTCTTGGCCAGGCAGGAGGTAATCATTGATGCAGGATGGTCTTGGCCAGGCAGGGGGTGACCATTGATACAGGATGACCTTGGCCAGGCAGGAGGTGACCATTGAGACAGGATGGTCTTGGCCAGGCAGGGGGTGACCATTGATACAGGATGGCCTTGGCCAGGCAGGGGGTGACCATTGATACAGGATGACCTTGGCCAGGCAGGGGGTGACCATTGAAACAGGATGACCTTGGCCAAGCAGGGGGTGACCATTGAGACCGGATGGTCTTGGCCAGGCAGGGGGTGACCATTGATACAGGATGACCTTGGCCAGGCAGGGGGTGACCATTGAGACCGGATGGTCTTGGCCAGGCAGGGGGTGACCATTGAGACAGGATGGTCTTGGCCAGGCAGGGGGTGACCATTGAGACAGGATGACCTTGGCCAGGCAGGGGGTGACCATTGATACAGGATGGTCTTGGCCAGGCAGGAGGTGACCATTGAGACAGGATGACCTTGGCCAGTCAGGGGGTGACCATTGAGACAGGATGGTCTTGGCCAGGCAGGGGGTGACTATTGAGACAGGATGACCTTGGCCAGTCAGGGGGTGACCATTGAGACAGGATGGTCTTGGCCAGGCAGGGGGTGACCATTGAGACAGGATGGTCTTGGCCAGGCAGGAGGTGACCATTGAGACAGGATGGTCTTGGCCAGGCAGGGTGTGACCATTGATACAGGATGACCTTGGCCAGGTAGGGGGTGACCATTGATACAGGATGGTCTTGGCCAGGCAGGGGGTGACCATTGATACAGGATGACCCTGGCCAGTCAGGGGGTGACCTTTGATACAGGATGGTCTTGGCCAGGCAGGGGGTGACCATTGATACAGAATGGTCTTGGCCAGGCAGGAGGTGACCATTGATACAGGATGGTCTTGGCCAGGCAGGAGGTGGAAGTGGGTGGTGATGTGTTCCTGCCACTGTAGAACCTTGAGTGCCTCAGTGCCATCTCAGACACTCCTGCACTTTGAGCAGACGTGGCTAGAGCAATCAGTGTCAGTTGCACTTATTCAGGGATGTTTCAAGCACACCCTTGAATCTTTACTTCAGCTTTCCAGTTCATCTCCTCCCAATACCGGGCTGGAACAGTGGTTGCTCTTGTTGGCTGGAGCTGGCCATGCAAGTCAGTGAGGCGTTAGCGTTCTCAAGGGGACTTTGAGAACGTACTTGAAACATCTCCTCTGGGTGTTGGTGATGGAGATTGGATATGTCTGCCTGCTCAACTGAACCATCAAGTGTTTTTATAGAGTCGACAGAAGCAGAGAAGCGGGCTCTTTGTCATTCTGTATACATTCCCACTTTCTGATCGTCAACTTAATCCCATTTGCCATCACTGGCAAAGCATCCTTGCCTATTCCGTGCCTGTGCTGAATGTACTTGCTTCAGTCACCTCCATGGGTAGTACTTCCTGGTTATCAGCCACCTTCTATAAGAAAAAAATGCCCTCAGATTCTCCAAATCCCCAGAATATGCTTGTCTATAGCTTTGGAGCCCCCTTAGGCCCATGTTCTATATAATTCAATCATTTTACAACACTCTGCAAGAAGAAATTTCCACTCTCCCCTGTGGCCATTTGACTCTGTCCCTCGGTTCTGGACTGTCCAGACAAATGAAACCCCTATGTAATTCATCTCAGTCAGAAACCCCTGGGTCTAATTTAGATCCCTGAATTTGATCTGATGAGAAGGGGTTGTGGTTTACACTTAATTGAGTGAGTGAAGTCCTCCCTGATATCCGTCCACAGAACAGGTCCCTCCCTCCTACATACGGGCCTGTGACCCCCGCCCTCCACGTACAGGTCCGCAACCTCCCCCCCGCCCGGCGTTCGGATCCGGACCCCTCGTGGTTCATGAGAAGATTTTGGGAAGAGGGATTGGCCCGTCCCAGGGAAGGACATCAGGTAAATTTAGATCGCAACCCGCTCATTCAGATTGCAGATAGGGATCTGAGTTAGATCCGGGGTTCTGAGAGCCTGCCTGCACAGATTCTGCAGCTTGTACAAACATCTATTGATGCACGGTAGAGCGTTTGCTGACTGGCTGCATCACGGCCTGGCAGCAGAGCACCAATACCCTTGAATGAGGAAACTACCAAAAGTAGTGGATACGGCCCGTTCCATCGCAGGTAAACCCCTCCCACTACTGAGCTCATCCCCGTGCAGCGCTGTTGCAGGAAACCCACGTCCATCATCAAGGACCCTCACCACCCAGACCATGCTCTCTTCGCACTGCTGCCATCAGGAAGGAGGTACAGTAGCCTCAGGACCCAACCACAGGTTCAGGAACAGTTACCCCTCAACCCTTAGGCTCTTGAAGCAGAGGATACCTTCACTCACCCCAACACTGAACTGGTTCCACAACCTATGGACTCACTCTACAGCTCGTGTTCTTGATATTTATTGCTTATTTACTATAATAATTATATATTTTTTCATTTTTATTTGCACAATTTGATTTCTTTTGCATACTGGTTGTATGTCTGTCTCTCTCATTGGCAGCTTTTCATTGATTCTTTTGTGTTTCTTTCTATTTACTGTGAATGCCTGTAAGAAGACTAATCATGGTATATGGTGACGTGTGCACCTTGATAATAAAGTGACTGATTATTTGCACATAGACCTCTCAGCTCTTACAATTAAACCCCCTTAGAAAAGGCCAACATACCAGTCGCCATCCTGTGTTGTACCTGTGTGTAAACAACCTGTGTTATGTGTGTCTACACTCTTTCATCCCAGTGCTACACTGACATTCAATAATTTCTCAGTTCATTTTTTTAAGAAGAGAAATGTAAAACCTTGCTATATTATGCCTTGAGTGCCACTTTCATTTTTGGCTGTCTCTCCTTAAGCTAATTTTATTTTATTTAATGCCACACCCGTCAGAATTGATGCTACACCCATTGGAATTTTTACCACATCCATTCAACTCAATTATTATTGTAGGTTCTATATGGCTGAGGACAGCACTGATCCCTGAGGCACGCACTGACCTGCTGCTTTACAGGTGACCAGTTGATTCCCAAGTCTGCATTCTGCCCTTTAAGCAACTCCTTTACCCATGTAGACCACACTTATTTAATGTGGTGACTCCCTTCTCCTGCTTGTGAGATGAATCCACAGACAGTTCCTTCAGCTAGAAGGTGGAGTCGGAATGATTATTCCAATATTCCATGTGATCGTGGTTAAGCCTCTATCCCCACACTCATTAGCCTTGATGTCTTTTGTACCCAAACCTCAGTCTACTCATTCTCAAAGATATTCGATCTCCGAGCCCCTGTAGCCTTTTGTAGCAAAGAATTCTTCAGCCTCATCACCCTCTGAATGAAAGGATTTCTCTTCAATTCATTCCTGAATGTCTTACCTGAAACTGTGATCCCTGGTTCTCGGTCTTGCATGCAGGGGAGGTTACTCCCTGCATCCAGACAGAGTTTTGTGTCTTTCTAGAAAACCATGTGGTCTTTGCTGAATCAACTTTTTTATCCTGTACCTTCTAAGCACCTTGTCTTCACACCCTTAAAAATGGATCCTGGCTCTTTGTACAGAGCAGACGTCAGGTTAAGACCAGAAGACACAGAAGAAGCATTAGGCCATTTGGCCCATCAGTCTGCTCCACCATTTCCTTCTCAACCCCAAACTCCTGCCTTCTCCCCACACGCAACTAGCTTTCCTCTCTCCTTTCTGAAATAGTGTCACTGTTCCAGATTCCAGGGAGTTCTGGAAGATATGTCTGCAGCATTTTGTTTTAGAACTCAAAGTTTGCGGATAATTCAATCCAGTGGAACTGCCAGGTTAACCTCTCTACTTCTGTTTCTTTAGTGACACTGCTTACTGAGTTGGGAACTAAGAGTGTTCCCTACTCTTAGTGGAAGCTTGGTAAGAATGTGCATATTGATTGTCTTATCCAGTGGAGGCAGATTAAAAGGTGATTGTTTAACTCGTCACCTATTTCCTTATTCCCCACTAGTCTTTTTCAAAGTTTAGACATTTGCTACTACATTCCCTTTCACAAATACGCCAGATTTAGTTTGTGATCCCAAAGAGAACTGCTCCTCCCCTCACAGGGACCTTTCTGCCAGTGCCGCTGCTAGAAGGAGGATAGGACCATACAAATCCAGCCATTGGCATGTTTCCCTCCTAACGCTCATTGACTTCAACACTGCTGCAGGCGTCAGCTTCCACTCGCCTCACTCCTGGAGTTGAGCTCTTTGGCTCACGTTTGGATACGGCTATGCGACTGGGCAGCGGTGAGCAGGTGTCTGCCGTCTGTGATTCAGGACCTCACGAGGAGGCCACAAGGGGTCGATGACGGCAGCTACAAGTATCAAAGCCTTTTTCACTGACCTGCTGGACTAGCATTGCACTTCAATGGGGAGCAGGACAAAGCTTCCATCTGCTCCGTTGTCTGTGGGTTTGGTGTGGCTCGGCTCTCAGCACACTGCATATCCCCACCACACCATCTCACCAAAGGTGTGTCTCCTTCCACCCTCTCTCTTCCTGCTGCCCCTCACTTACCCGTCCCCTAGCTGCTTGCTCTGTTTCTCTGCAATCTTCTATAGTAGCAACAATATGAAAACATTGGAAGCTCTTCCTTCCCTCCCGGACCGTGTGACACTGTGCTTGTGCCACAACTTGTTTTCCTCCGCTCTGCTTATTGAACAGGCTGACATTGCACAGTTCAATGCACATTGTTCAAAGTTTAATCTTCACACAGCTGAATGTTGAGGATCATGTTGCAGGCTTTGACATTTAATGTTAATAAACAAATCAGCCAGCTAGGAGTTTCAACCAGATCCTGTTGACATTGATCAATTAATCAACATTCACACCTGTGACAGAAGCAATCATGTAAGAAGCTTTGAAAGCTAAACGTTCATAGCATCATCTCCAAATATTAGCTCCCCCCTCCCCTCCACCTATTCTCTTCACCCCCGTCCCCCTGCACCTACCCCCTTCTTCTCGATGTACTTCCCCTCCTCAAAACTCGCCCTGCCCTTGCTACCTCTCCTTGCCCTCCCCCTTCCCTCCCCCCTCTGAAGGGAGGTTGGCCCAAAGCACAGAGAGCCGAGCCTGTAGCCATGTGGAAAAGATGACACTGAGTTGAAATATTGTTTGGAAACTGGGTCCTGCAGAGTGATGGAAGGTGGCTGCTGAACGCTATTGGCTCTCCCAGCCCCGGCATTGGGGTCAACAGGACACGTTCCCTTTCTCATGGGTTCCATTAATAGTGAAATAATGTGCTGAAGGTTTTCATGCATCAAGAAACATCAAGTTAGCTAATGCATTCAACCACTCACATGTATTGAGCTGAACGAAACATCAGTCCTCTGGAACCAAGATGCAAACGCAGTCACACACAACACATATTATGACTCTGCACACCGTCACACAATAGTAGTCAAACAAGGACCGTGAGTGGCCCGGCCGGAAGTTTGTCAGGTTGAAGTGTGAGATGCATGTTTATGGAAGACAGTATCATGTTACTGGCATTGTTATAATAATAGAACAAGCAGTCCTATAAATAAGTGGAACAACAACCAGTGATCGGTGCAGGATGAGATGAGTTGGGCAGTGGAGGGGAAGAGAGTGAAGTGGCAGTGTTTGGGTTGACTGTTCATGTGTGCTGAGGGACAGCAGGGTGTTGAGGAGTCCAGCACTCTGGGGGGAAATGCTGTTGCCCAGCCCGACGGTTCTGGTTCTTGTTTCTCAGTACCTTCTGCCTGAGGTTGTGGGAAGGATGGGAGGATTGTTTTAAAATTGTTGTGCGTACCCTGCTTCGGATTACAGGTATGTCTCAACCGCAGGCGGAGAGAGACCCCAATGGTGCTGTCAGCAGTCCTCACTGCCTGCCGCTGTGCATTTGAAGAATTAAACAGAGAAAGCATAGCGTGTACCTCAGCCTATCAGGAGATTAATGAAGTGCCTTGGCCTGTGCTAAAGCAACAATGTAGTGAGCTCTCTAGACTCGTTCGATAGCTTTATAAGCACCAGGCACTGTACTGGGCCTGGGTTGCCTTGTAGAAGGACTCACTAAAGGTCGTTGCCTTCATTGAAATGACACCTCATCCCTTGCTCTGGCTTCTAGGACGCCCTCCGCCCAGGGGATCGAAGCCGCCATCTGCAGAGCAGCCCAAGACTCCAGCAGCCTTAGAGAGGGTCTACCAGGAGATAGCCATCCTGAAGAAACTTGACCACCCCAACATTGTAAAGCTGGTGGACGTGAGTTGATTCATCGTTGGGCCGTTGGTGATATTTTTATTTCATTGCTAAATTCAGGCCATGGATGAACAAGATGCATTGAGATGGTAATCACCATGGAATGCTGAATATACTGATCAGTTTATGTCTTTCTGGAAACCTGGGGGTCAGTGGTCAGGTGATGTTATAACACTCTTCCTCCCTGTTCCCCTTGGGGTGAACTCTGCCCAAGGCCATCCCTTCATTCAGCTGCTGTGCCGTTGGCCTCATCTCCCCTGAGCAGCCTAGTGACCGCACTGCTTTCTCTTCAGCCTTCCCATCACGTTGTTACGCTCCCTGCCGGGTACATGGACTCCCCTGGAGCTGCTGCTGTCTCAGCCTGCACTGCCCTCCCCTCCCCTCAGCCTGATCCCCGATATTCCACAACTGTTGCTCAGTTTTTAGGCATGTTTTTAGTTTAATGAGAGAGAGGGTAAAAGTCCTGAGAAAGGGTCTTGGCCTGAAATGTCAAGTGTTCATTGCCCTCCCTGGACGCTGCCTGACCTGCTGAGCTTGGCCAACATTTTGTGTGTAGCTCAAGATTTCCAGCGTCTGCAGAATCTCTTGTGTCACAAATTTTAGTTTGATTGGATGGAACTTGAGACAATTTATTATCACCTGAAACACTGAACACCCGTGGGATTGCTAAAGAGAAGGCTCTGTGGGCTGTCCGAGTCCCAGTGGGCCAAAGGGTCTGTATTGTGTGGCTGTGACGTCCACCTAGTACAGGGTTCGCATTGCACCCTGGCAACTGATTACAATAATCCCTCTCTCTACTAATGTTTGATTTATGAATTTTCATCAATATGTCCTTGACTCTTCCGGTATGTGTCCTCAGTTTACCAAGCTATTTTTTGCTACAGCAGATGTCATATCCCTTCCCATCCATAGACCATACAAAAATACACCATACAAGAACACCAAAAATACAGTCTGTTTCATAGATATACACCATACAAGAACACCTAAAATACAGTCTGTTTCATAGAAATACACAGTACAAGAACACCCAAAATACAGTCTGTTTCATAGAAATACACTGTACAGGAACACCCAAAATAGACTGTTCTGGAGAAATATAGTGTACAAGAACACCCAAAATACAGTCTGTTCCATAGAAATACACTGTACAGGAACACCCAAAATACAGCCTGTTTCATAGAAATACACTGTACAAAAACACCCAAAATACGGTCTGTTCCATAGAAATATACTGTACAAGAACACCCAAAATACAGTCTGTTTTGTAGAAATACTATACAAGAACACCCAAGATACAGTCAATTCTGTAGAAATACTCCATACAAGAACACCCAAAATACAGTCTGTTTCATAGAAATACACTATACAAGAACACCCAACATATATATTTGGCCCAGCCTTTCTGGTTTGACAGGTTTCACACCCAGGTTACTAATGGTAGAAATGTAGAGATAGTTGATACACCCTTAATTTTCGAGGAGGTGACCAACAGAGTGATCATTCCGTTCCAGGTGAAGTGAGGCTGAAGTCTGCACAGGAGTGGGTTCAGCCTATGTTTTGTCTCCTGTGCTGGCTTCAGCTGCTGAGCCTCCTGACTGTAATGAGTTTAAGATCCAGTCTGCAGCCATGTGTGCTCTGGATGGGATGGTCAGGACAATTACCCTTGTTACCTGGCTGGTGTTAGTTCCTCCTTGACCACCGTATGTTGTTTACGGGAATTCAGCAGGTTGAGTAGTATTTGTGTGGTGGGAGGTGAGAAAGAGGAACTTTTGGTGGTTTGGGTCTTCAGAACTGAGAGTGGATGGTGTAAAGTGGAGTGGAGGAGTGAGACAGATTGTCAGGTGATTGGTGGGCCAAGTTGGGATGAAAAATGATGGGCAGATTGGATCAGGTAGGAGAGGGGGAGTGTGGGTGATATGTAGAGATGGACAAAGAAATGGGCTGACAGAGCCAGATGAAAGGGGGGGGGGGTAATAGTGTTTATGGGCTATTGCTTTGCCACAATGCCTACTGTACAACAGTTCAACATTCCCCCAGGACATCCTGAGGTTGTAAAAGGTGCTATGTTGGTACAGGACTTCACTGTCTAATTTTGTGAATTCCCCCCTCCTGTATTTCAGGTTCTCGATGATCCTACTGAAGATAATCTTCACATGGGTAGGTGATGGGCTGTCTCAGAATGGAGGGCAGTACTGCTAATAGTAATTCAGTCTGTTGTGCTGGAACAATTACTGTTTTAAAATCTGTTGGACATGGATGGAGTTTGCTTTCTGTAGGACAATTCTGTTTAACTCAGCTGCTCAGTCAGCCGATCGCTCCTCACCTTCTCTGCCCATGTTACGTCTCCGTCTTTGCGTTTAGACTGTCATGGGTGGGAAGGGAGGTGATAGACACCAGCCCATCCCCTCAGGTAGGGAGCTCATTTCCCCCACCTGTAAAGGACGGAGAGATGGAGAGCAGCAGGGAAAGTGGCTGAATCCCCCCATCTCGGCACTGAAGTGCTGTCACCTGTGTCAGTGCAGTCGTGGAAGATCTGCCAGTGGTCTTACGGGAACATCACCCGGTGGTGAGCCACTCTCCATCTGTTCACCCTGGCCTGCTTTCCAGAGCGTGGACCACAGGTTCCTGCCCAGTCTACAGGAAACCAGGCCTTATCATTAATACAAAGTGAAGGGAGTCTACTGTGCCACATATCACTCTGCAGTCCTCCCTGCCCTCACAGAGGCACAGAAAAGGCCTGTATCACTTTGTGGGAGGAATATCATGGGAGCTAAATATATTCAAGATTCAACAAAACATGATGGTGGAAGATCCGGTTTTTATCAGTGATGCTTTCGGTGTTTGCAGGCAGAGTCTTTTTCAATCCAGCTCTCCCATAAAGTTTGACAATGAGCTACATAACTTCACTTGGGTTGTGTGTTACAGTTATCTGCAAAACAATCACTTCACAAATCACTAAAACTATCTGCTTTTAAATCAGTTAAGCAGCTCCACTTAGATGCCCTACATAGCTGATAGTTACTCTGTATGTTCATCCTGAGGGTAATGTACTGACTCAGCCAGTTCCTCATCTAGCTGAAGCTCTTGTTTTACTTTGCCATGGTTCATCACACAACCTGCTCCTAACTCCCTGCTGAGGCTGTACGCTCTTTGTCAGCTGGCCATCTGTTTTCTATTTCCTAACTGTTAGCTGCTTGTGTGGGCCTAGGCTGCCAGCTCCCAACATGGGCATTTGGTTTCAGATGGCAAGGGTTTATCGGTCCACTGCTCCCATGTGAATTGTAAATTGTCGTCCAGAAGATTAGGAAGGCCTTTTTGAGTTGAAGCTTTTACATCAAGATGAATTCTAATGTTTAACCACTTGGGAATTTGGGGATTATCACGGTCTTGCTTCAAATGCCTGCTGTTGCTTACAGCTTAAGATGATTCCAGCATATTAACTGAGTAAATCCTAAAACCGTAACGAAGATGTGGGCTACAAATTATAGTGGGAGATAGAAAATGCCTGTCAAAAGGGCAATGTTTTGATGGTCATGGGGGACTTTAATATGGAGGTGGATTGGGAAAATCAGGTTGGTGCTGGATACCAAGAGGGAGAATTTGTACAAGAAGACTTTTCAGAGCAGCTTGTGGTTGAGCTCATATGGGATCAACAATTCTATTGGGTGCTGTGCAATGAACCGGAATTGATTAGAGAGCTTAAGGTAAAGGAACCCTTAAGGGAGAGTGATCATAATATGGTAGAATTCACCCTGCAGTTTGACAAGGAGAAGCTAAAGTCAGATATATCAGTATTACAGTGGAGTACAGGGAATTACAGAGACTTGAGAGAGAAGCTGGCCGAAGATTGGAAGGGGGACTGTAGCAGGGATGACGGAGTTTCTGGTGGAAATTCAGAAGATGTAGGATAGATACATTCCAAAGAAGTAGTATTCTAAAAGCAAGATGATGCAACTGTGGCTGACAAGAGAAGTCAAAGCCAGCATAGAAGCAAAAGAGAGGGCATATAATAGAGCAAAAATTAGTGGGAAGTTAGAGAATTGGAAAGCTTTTAAAAACAAACAGAAGACAACTAAAAAATCATAAGGAGGGAAAAGATGGAATCTGAACATAAGCTGGCCAATAATTTCAAAGTGGATGCCAAACGTTTCTTCAGATGTATGAAGAGTAGAAGAGAAGACAGAGAGGTAGTAATGGGGTATAAGGAAATAGCGGGTGAACTGAGTAAGTATTTTGGTTCATTCTTCACTGTGGAAGACACTAGGAGTATGCTGGAAGTTTAAGAGTGTTACAGAAGTGAGTGAAGTTGATGTTACTAGAGAGGAGGTATGTGGGAAACTGAAATTTCTGAAGGTAAATAAGTCACCTGGAACATATGGTCTATATCCCAGGGTTCTGAAAGAGGCGGCTGAAGAGTCTGTGGAGGCACTTTTCAATAGATTCTTCAATAGATTTTTCAATAGATTCTGGCATAATTCCTGAGGACTGGAAAATTGTAAATGTTACTCCACTCTTCAAGAAGGGAGAGAGACAGAAGAAAGGAAACTATAGGCCATTTGGTCTGACTTCAGTGATTGGGAAGATGTTGGAGTCAATTTTTAAGGATATGGTTTCAGGGTACTTGGAGGTGGTGATAAAGTAGGCTGAAGTCAGCAAGGTTTCCTTCAGGGAAAATCATTACGGGCAAAGTTGTAGGAATTCTTTATAGAAATAACAAGTAGGATAGGCAAAGGAGAATTGGTGATTGATGTGTATTTGGATTTTCAGAAGGCCTTTGACAAGGTGCCACCCACGAGGCTGCTTCACAAGTGTACAGCCCATGATATTACAGGAAAGACCCTAGCGTGGATAAAGCACTGGCTGATTGGCAGGAGGCAAAGCCTTTTCATGTTGGCTGCCGATGACTCGTGGTGGTTCACGGGGGACTGTGTTGGGACCGATTCTTTTTATATGTCAATGCATTGGATTATGAAATTGATGACTTTATTGCAAAATTTGCAGACAATACAAAGGTAAATAGAGGGGCAGGTAATGGAACACAGCAGGCCAGGCAGCATCTATAGGGAAAAGCGCTGTCGATGTTTCGGGCCGAGACCCTTCGTCAGGACTAACTGAAAGGAAAGATAGTAAGAGATTTGAAAGTAGAGGGGAGAGGGGGAAATGCGAAATGATAGGAGAAGACCGAAGGGGGTGGGATGAAGCTAAGAGCTGGAAAGGTGATTGGCGAAAGTGATACAGAGCTGGAGAAGGGAAAGGATCATGGGACGGGAGGCCTCGTGAGAAAGAAAGGGGGAGGGAGGGAAGCACCAGAGGGAGATGGAGAGCAGGCAGAGTGATGGCTAGAGAGAGAGAAAAAAAACAAACAACTTAATATCAGGGATGGGGTAAGAAGGGGAGGAGGGGCAAGAAGGGGAGGAGGGGCAAGGACTCGCCTACCCCCACCGATGACCCCTTCTCCCGTCTTCAACCCTCCTCCTCTTCATGGACACCCCGCTTTGGTCTTCTGCCTGCTCTGGATCTCCTTATTGCTAATTGCCGACGGGACATCAATCGCCTCAACTTCACCACACCCTGTTCCAATTCCAACCTCACTCCTTCCGAACGCTCTGCTCCCCGCTCCCTCTGCACCAATCCCAACCTCACTATAAAACCTGCTGATAAGGGGGGGAGCTGTTGTTGTCCGGCATACTGACCTCTACCTGGCCGAGGCACAGTGACAACTCTCTGATACCTCCTCTTATTTACCCCTTGATCATGACCCCACTAAGGAGCACCAGGCCACTGTCTCCTATACCATCACCAACCTTATCAGCTCTGGGGATCTCCCATCCACTGCCACCAACCTCATAGTTCCCACACCCCACACTTCCCGTTTCTACCTCCTACCCAAGGTCCACAAACCTGCCTGTCCAGGTAGACCTATTGTCTCAGCTCGCTCCTGCCCCACTGAACTCATTTCTGCATACCTTGACACTGTCTTATTCCCAACCCCTTGTTCAATCTCTTCCGACCTATGTTTCATGACACTTCTCATGCTTTGAATTTTTTCAATGATTTTAAGTTCCCTGGCCCCACCGCCTTATTTTCACCATGGATGTCCAGTCCCTGTATACCTCCATTCCCCACCAGGACGATCTCAAAGCTCTTCGCTTCTTTTTGGATTCTAGACCTAACCAATTCCCCTCTACCACCACTCTCCGCCGTCTAGCGGAATTAGATCTTACTCTCAATAATTTCTCCTTTGGCTCCTCCCACTTCCTCCAAACCAAGGGTGTAGCCATGGGCACCCGTATGGGTCCCCAGTTATGCCTGTCTTTTTGTTGGCTTTGTGGAACAGTCCATGTTCCAAGGCTATACCGGTATCCATCCCCCTTTTTTCCTTCGCTACATCGACGACTGCATTGGTGCTGCCTCTTGCACGCATGCTGAGCTCGTCGACTTCATTAACTTTGCCTCCAACTTCCACCCTGCCCTCAAATTTATCTGGTCCATTTCCGACTCCTCCCTCCCCTTTCTTGATCTTTCTGTCTCCATCTCTGGAGACGGCCTATCTACAGATATCTACTATAAGCCTACAGACTCTCACAGCTACCTGGACTATTCCTCTTCCCACCCTGTCTCTTGCAAAAAGGCTATCCCCTTCTCACAATTCCTCTGTCTCCGCCGCATCTGCTCTCAGGATGAGGCTTTTCATTCCAGGACGAAGGAGATGTCTTCCTTTTTTTTCCCTTCTTCCACCATCAACTCTGCTCTCAAACGCACCCCACTACCAAGCACATCTTTCCCTCCCCCCCCACTTTCTGCTTTCCACAGGGATCTCTCCCTACGCGACTCCCTTGTCCACTCGTTCCCCCACCCCCCCCATCCCTTCCCACCGATCTCCCCTCCTGGCACTTATCCTTGTAAACGGAACAAGTGCTACACCTGCCCCTTACACTTCCTCCCTCACCACCATTCAGGGCCCCAGACAGTCCTTCCAGGTGAGGCGATACTTCACCTGTGAGTCGGCTGGTGTGGTACACTGCATCCAGTGCTCCCAGTGTGGCCTTTTTTTATATTGGTGAGACCCGAACGCAGACTGGGAGACCGTTTCGCTGAACACCTACGCTCTGTTCGCCAGAGAAAGCAGGATCTCCCAGTGGCCACACATTTTAATTCCACGTCCCATTCCCATTCTGATATGTCTATCCATGGCCTCCTCTACTGTCAAGATGAAGCCACACTCAGGTTGGAGGAACAACACCTTGTATACCGTCTGGGTAGCCTCCAACCTGATGGCATGAACATTGACTTCTCTAACTTCCATTAATGCCCCCTCCTCCCCTTCTTACCTGATCCCTGACATATTTAGTTGTTTGATTTTTTTCTCTCTCTCTCTGCCCATCACTCTGCCTGTTCTCCATCTCCCTCTGGTGCTCCCCCCCCCTTCTTTCTCCCGAGGCCTCCCGTCCCATGATCTCTTCCCTTCTCCAGCTCTGTATCACTTTTGCCAATCCCCTTTCCAGCTCTCAGCTTCACTCCACCCCCTCCGGTCTTCTTCTATCATTTCACATTTCCCCTTCCCCCCACTACTTTCAAGTCTCTTACTATCTTTCCTTTCAGTTCGTCCTGACGAAGGGTCTCGGCCCGAAACGTCGACAGTGTTTCTCCTTATAGTTGCTGCCTGGCCTGCTGTGTCCCACCAGCACTTCGAGTGTGTTGAAAGCAAATGCAATGTTAGCATTCATATTGAGAGGAGTAGAATATAAAAGCAAGGATGTAATGTTGGAGCTTTATAAGGGACTGGTAAGGCCTCACTTGGAGTATTGTGAGCCATTTTAGGCTGACGTTGGAGAGGTTTCAGACGAGGTTCATGAAAAGGATTCTAGAATTGAAAGGTTTACCACATAAGGAGCATTTGATGGTTCTGGGCCTGTATTGAATTGGGGGAGGGGAGGGGGAGAGGTTGAAACCTATCGAATGTTGAAAAGGCCCTGATAGAGTGGATATGGGGAAATTGCTTTCTGTGGTGGAGGAGTCTGGGACCAGAGGGCACAGCCTCAGAATAGAGGGATGCTCATTTAGAACAGAGATGAGGAGGAATTTCTTTAGCCAGAGAGTAGTAAACCTGTTGAATTCATTATCACAGGTGGCTGTGGAGGCCAAAGTTTGTGATAAGTAAGGGTGTCAAAGGTTATGGGGAGAAGGCAGGATCATGGGACTGAGAGGAAAAATAAATCAGCTTTGAGCAGACTCAAATGGCCTAATTCTACTCCTTTCTGTTGTGGTCTGGAGCAGGGGTTCCCAACCTGGGACCTACCGACCTCTCGGTTAATGGTAAGGGCCCATGGCATCAAAAGGGTTGGGGACCCCAGGTCCAGAGCTTCCTGGGCCTCGAAAGTTAGACTCATCTTCATTGATAGTAATCTCCCTGATGTTTAAAAGGTATAAAGAAGATTGCATGATTTGATAGCACATGTTCTAAAAGAGCAGTAACAGTGCGAGGCAATTCTGCTCCATGGGCACAGCGGGTCAGGGTCTAATTTCCCGTGTGCGATACGCCATTCCTAGCTCTGACCACAGGAAGCCTGACCCTGCAGGGTCAGGTCCCACCACAGTACCGAGGTGGTTTTCAAGGACTGAGTGCAGGTTGTGGGTAGGGGGAGGGGGTGTGAGCGTGAGGGGAGGGGTGTGAGCGTGAGGGGAGGGTTGTGAGAGTGAGGGGAGGGGGTGTGAGCGTGAGGGGAGGGGTGTGAGTGAGGGGAGGGGTGTGAGCGTGAGGGGAGGGGTGTGAGAGTGAGGGGAGGGTTGTGAGAGTGAGGGGAGGGGTGTGAGCATGAGGGAGGGGTGTGAGCGTGAGGGGAGGGTTTGTGAGAGTGAGGGGAGGGTTGTGAGAGTGAGGGGAGGGGTGTGAGCGTGAGGGGAGGGTTGTGAGAGTGAGGGGAGGGTTGTGAGAGTGAGGGGAGGGGTGTGAGCGTGAGGGGAGGGGTTGTGAGAGTGAGGGGAGGGGTGTGAGAGTGAGGGGAGGGGTGTGAGAGTGAGAGGGGAGGGGTGTGAGAGTGAGGGCAGGGGTGTGAGCGTGAGGGCAGGGGTGTGAGCGTGAGGGGAGGGGTGTGAGCGTGAGGGCAGGGGTGTGAGCGTGAGGGGAGGGGTGTGAGCGTGAGGGGAGGGGGTGTGAGCGTGAGGGGAGGGGTGTGAGAGTGAGGGGAGGGGTGTGAGAGTGAGGGGAGGGGTGTGAGCGTGAGGGCAGGGGTGTGGAGCGGGTGTGGGGAGGGTTGTGAGAGTGAGGGGAGGGTTGTGAGAGTGAGGGGAGGGGTGTGAGCGGTGAGGGGAGGGTTGTGAGAGTGAGGGGAGGGGGTGTGAGGAGTGAGGGGGGAGGGGTGTGAGAGTGAGGGGAGGGGTGGTGAGAGTGAGGGCAGGGGGTGGTGAGCGTGAGGGCAGGGGTGTGAGCGTGAGGGCAGGGGTGTGAGCGTGAGGGGAGGGTTGTGAGAGTGAGGGGAGGGGTGTGAGCGTGGAGGGGAGGGGTGTGAGCGTGGAGGGAGGGGGTGTGAGCGTGAGGGGAGGGTTGTGAGAGTGAGGGCAGGGGTGTGAGCGTGAGGGGAGGGGTGTGAGCGTGAGGGGAGGGGTGTGAGCGTGAGGGGAGGGGTGTGAGCGTGAGGGGAGGGGTGTGAGAGTGAGGGAGGGTTGTGAGAGTGAGGGGAGGGGTGTGAGCGTGAGGGCAGGGGTGTGAGCGTGAGGGGAGGGGTGTGAGAGTGAGGGGAGGGGTGTGAGCGTGAGGGGGAGGGTTGTGAGAGTGAGGGGAGGGGTGTGAGCGTGATGGGGAGGGGTGTGAGCGTGTGGGGAGGGTTGTGAGAGTGAGGGGAGGGGTGTGAGCGTGAGGGGAGGGTTGTGAGAGTGAGGGGAGGGGTGTGAGCGTGAGGGCAGGGGTGTGAGCGTGAGGGGAGGGGTGGTGAGAGTGAGGGGAGGGGTGTGAGCGTGAGGGGAGGGTTGTGAGCGGTGAGGGGAGGGGTGTGAGAGGTGAGGGGAGGGGTGTGAGAGTGAGGGGAGGGGTGTGAGCGTGAGGGGAGGGGTGTGAGAGTGAGGGGAGGGGAGTGAGCGTGAGGGGAGGGTTGTGAGAGTGAGGGGAGGGTTGTGAGAGTGAGGGGAGGGGTGTGAGCGTGAGGGGAGGGTTGTGAGAGTGAGGGGGAGGGGTGTGAGCGTGAGGGGAGGGGTGTGAGCGTGAGGGGAGGGGTGTGAGCGTGAGGGGAGGGTTGTGAGCGTGAGGGGAGGGTTGTGAGGTGCGTGAGGGCAGGGGTGTGAGCGTGAGGGCAGGGGTGTGAGCGTGAGGGGAGGGGTGTGAGCGTGAGGGGGAGGGGTGTGAGCGTGGAGGGGAGGGGTGTGAGCGTGAGGGCAGGGGTGTGAGCGTGAGGGGAGGGGTGTGAGCGTGAGGGGAGGGGGTGTGAGCGTGAGGGGAGGGTTGTGAGAGTGAGGGCAGGGGTGTGAGCGTGAGGGCAGGGGTGTGAGCGTGAGGGGAGGGTTGTGAGAGTGAGGGCAGGGGTGTGAGCGTGAGGGGAGGGGTGTGAGCGTGAGGGCAGGGGTGTGAGCGTGAGGGCAGGGGGTGTGAGCGTGAGGGCAGGGGTGTGAGAGTGAGGGGAGGGGTGTGAGCGTGAGGGCAGGGGTGTGAGCGTGAGGGGAGGGGTGTGAGAGTGAGGGGAGGGGTGTGAGAGTGAGGGGAGGGTTGTGAGAGTGAGGGGAGGGGTGTGAGCAGTGAGGGGGAGGGTTGTGAGAGTGAGGGGAGGGGTGTGAGCGTGAGGGCAGGGGTGTGAGCGTGAGGGGAGGGGGTGTGAGCGTGAGGGGAGGGGTGTGAGAGTGAGGGGAGGGGTGTGAGCGTGAGGGGAGGGGTTGTGAGCGTGAGGGCAGGGGTGTGAGCGTGAGGGCAGGGGTGTGAGCGTGAGGGGAGGGGTGTGAGAGTGAGGGGAGGGTTGTGAGAGTGAGGGGAGGGGTGTGAGCGTGAGGGGAGGGTTGTGAGAGTGAGGGGAGGGTTGTGAGAGTGAGGGGAGGGGTTGTGAGCGTGAGGGGGAGGGTTGTGAGAGTGAGGGGAGGGTTGTGAGAGTGAGGGGAGGGGTGTGAGCGTGAGGGGAGGGTTGTGAGAGTGAGGGGAGGGGTGTGAGAGTGAGGGGAGGGGTGTGAGAGTGAGGGCAGGGGTGTGAGCATGAGGGGAGGGTTGTGAGAGTGAGGGGAGGGGTGTGAGCGTGAGGGGAGGGGGTGTGAGAGTGAGGGGAGGGGTGTGAGCGTGAGGGGAGGGGGTTGTGTGAGCGTGGAGGGGAGGGGGTGTGAGCGTGAGGGGAGGGGTGTGAGCGTGAGGGGAGGGGTGTGAGCGTGAGGGGAGGGGTGTGAGAGTGAGGGGAGGGGTGTGAGCGTGAGGGGCAGGGGTGTGAGAGTGAGGGGAGGGGTGTGAGCGTGAGGGGAGGGGTGTGAGCGTGAGGGGAGGGGTGTGTGAGAGTGAGGGGAGGGTGTGAGCGTGAGGGGAGGGGTGTGAGCGTGAGGGGAGGGGTGTGAGCGTGAGGGGAGGGTGTGACGTGAGGGAGGGGTGTGAGCGTGAGGGGAGGGGTGTGAGAGTGAGGGGGCAGGGGGTGTGAGCGTGAGGGGAGGGGGTTGTGAGCGTGAGGGGAGGGGTGTGTGAGCGTGAGGGGAGGGGTGTGAGCGTGAGGGGCAGGGGTGTGAGCGTGATGGGGAGGGGTGTGAGCGTGAGGGGGAGGGGTGTGAGCGGTGAGGGGAGGGGTGTGAGCGTGGAGGGGCAGGGGGGGGGTGTGTTGAGCGTGGAGGGGAGGGGGGTGAGGGGTTGTGAGGGTGAGGGAGGGTGTGGAGGGG